>NC_139967.1:13959619-14237119 GCF_963993115.1 Abramis brama | reverse complement strand
TATGCCAGCAGGTACACCAGAACCATATATCCCAGTTGATCGCAAAACAATTACACACAGCATAATATTCTCTAACTATAGATTAACATGGATAAACACTACATTTACATTGTGATTTATTTCCGATTAGTGACCAGAACTACTTGATCAGCTTTGTGGTGCCCAATCAGAAGCAACTGACTGAGCTGGCAAATAAGAATGGGATAGAGGCCGAGTGGGAGGAGCTTTGTAACCACACCATGATGGAGGAGGAAGTGCTCAAAGTCATCAAAGAGATTGCAGTAAAAAGTAAGCACATCTTTTCAAGCCTTTTAATTGTGTTTGGTTGTTTGTTTTAGGTATTTTGCAGAGATCTGCTGTTTGTGTATTTAAAACTGAAAAGTGTATTTTTTCAGTGTTTTTTTCACCTATCCCAACTTAAAGTCAGCATGAAACAGAAACTGGATAGTCTTTTCTTCCCTATTGTGATGTATGTCTGAGTAAAATGGCTTCTTGAACAAGAAAAAAAATGTAGGGCAGGACTTGAATTTGTCCTTTGGGAATGGATTGGATTGTGGTTTGCTATTGCTGTGATCTCACGTGAATGACAGGTTGTCCCGCCCTCAGACCAGTAAACACGTCATCAGATAAGAGAAGAGATGTCATTGCAAGAGGGAGGGGAAGATATTTTGATTAAAGAGAGGGCACATGAATGCAATATTCAATAAAAAATGAAGAATTGTGCATTTTGATTTTAAAGTAACTTTAATATGCAGACTGAGTTGGGGGTGGCACTAGATTGCACATTTTTACATTTAAACAGTGTTTGTCGTAAACTACTGATATTTGTGTGTTTGATATGAGAAACGGCAAAGCCGTTTATGTTTGTGTGTGTGTCACTGTGTCTATGTGTATAAACTGCATATAAACTTGTGTGTGTGGTACTATAGATAAACTGGAAAGGTTTGAGGTTCCACAGAAGATCCGTTTAAGTTCTGAGGTTTGGACTCCAGAAACAGGGCTGGTGACGGACGCCTTCAAACTAAAGAGAAAAGAGCTGAAAAATCATTATATAAAGGACATTGAGAGGTTATATGGGATTAAATGATGCACATGCAACACTCCTCTGGTCTAGGCTGATTTCCAATACAGATGTATATCACGTGTATTGTATTGTCATCCAGACTTGCTCAATATAGTAGACATGATAAAAGTATCTTTTAATTGAGCACTTATTGCCAGTCCTGTTTATCTCAGTAGAAACACCATTCTGCCTCCTGCTGGATATATATAGTATTTACTTCTTGGACCATTTTTGTTTGGGAATAGAAGATGCATGCAGTGGTGTTATATATGGTTTTGTATATTTTTTACTTTAAAAAGTGCCTTAAAGCATAGCTATGTTACATATTCTGATAAATGTTTAAAAATTGTGCCACCTTTACTTGAAAGTGTTCTTGGGATGTAAGTGGTAAATGTCACATTTTTAGTTGCTCAGTGTAATATTGTTTAGAGTCAGTTGAAAAAAAAAACCTGATGCAATGTTGTTTAGTGTGATTCTCTTATTTCTGATGGTAAGAGTAGTAACTGTCACTCAAGACCTGCAGAAATTCAACTGCGAACTGTGTGAACTATGCAATATAATGTGGGATGAGTTTATGTTTACATATGTATGGGAAATAAGTTTTTTTTTTTATCTGTATACTATTAATATAAAAAAGAAGTAGCCTACATTTTGCATTATATTTGTACACTTCATCTCTAGTTGCGCATGGTGAGAATGTGGTGCCATGAACCCAATGTCATTGTGTAATGTGTGTTAGAGATAAAACTGGCAAGTCATATTTTTCTGTTGAGCAATATATTGTATTGCACTTTTATTTTTTAAAACTATATCACCATTCCACAGTATAAACTTTTTCACTATTCATTTGTTATTTGCCTCAACAAAGCAAACATTTATAATAGGGCTGTGAAACGATTAATCACATCCAAAATAAAAGTTTGTGTTCACATAATATGTGTGTGTACTGTGCATAATTATTTTGTATATATAAATACACACACATGCATGTATATATTTAAGTAATATTTGCTTAAATATACTGTATATATATTATATATAATTTGTATTATAAATAAATATAAATATTTTATATATAAATAACTAATTTTTCTTAAATATTTACATTCATGTGTGTGTATTTATATATACAAAATAATTATGCACAGTACACACACATTTATTATGTGAACACAAACTTTTATTTTGGATGCGATTAATCATTTCACAGCCCTAATTTATAATTGGCTTTCTGTTTGTTTCTTGTGTGCTTGATTTAGTTTTTTGAAAAATGTACAAAAAGTAGTTTATTTGTATATGCCTTATACCTGTGAATTTTGTAAATAAATAAATAAAATAAATTCCTGACTGTGCTATGTATGTAATGATATCACTCAGTTTCTAATAAACACAGATCCTTTGCCATCTCGTCTGTCCACCATCACTCCACAGACTTTGGATGCTCTTTTTATTCTCTATAACTTGATTTGCACATTGCAGGTGTGTCAAAATAAAATGTAACTAAGTACACTTGTTTATCCCTCTTATTTGATCAAAATTGGACACAGCTAGATTATGGTTATTTCTCCTCATTTATCTGTCAAACCTTCTCTATACCAATTGTTGTTCCTGAATTGAATTCCTCTTAGCCTACCATGGAAATCGTCTCTGTCATCTAAAGAATTGGACATTTTAACCCTTTTCTGTTAGTACTGTTCTTTTCTCCCGTCAAAGTCTGATTTAACACCTCTATTGAAGTTTAAATGGTTGAATTTGAAACTGTTGATGTTCTCAAATCTGGCTAACAAGAATAAAGTAGACAATCTTCTAGTTTTTCCTCATTCATTTGTTTGTAAATGGAAACAGTATGATTCAGAAACGAAACCATTAAAATGCAAACCATTTTAAAATGTCCAAAAAATATCTGTGTTAGGCTATTTCCATGATGTGCATATGTGTGTGTGTGCGCGCGCGTGGGTGTGTTTGTGGATACTAGTGTGTGTGGATGCGTAATAAGTGTGTTTTGGGTTCCTCGAGGCTGTATTTTACTCCTGTCCGCCCACAGCACCAAACTGCCTCTTCCACCTTCGAACCATAACAGAACTGAGCCAGTTCCACTTGGATCATGTTTTAATGTCTTAACCGCGGAGCGGAGGTCCGGTTCGGTTCCGTTCGGCGGCGGCTCTGGGCGGGTTTTATGCAGCTGGACTCACGCTGAGGGAGGTGAGGGAGGAAATGGCGGCCGATCTTCATAAATATCCGCGATTTTGGAAAAAATAAAATAAATAAAATACATTTTACTGTGAGTTTGTAGGAAGATAAATGTCCCAGAGTCGTTCATATGTCAGACAGTTTCAGCCATCAGCTTGAATATTGAGAATTATTGAGACACTATAATGTGCTACGTGTGAAGAAACGTAAAGTTCTAATGTGGTTTTACAGTTTTAAATTGTTTTGGTGGGTTTGGGGCGGTTTTAATGTCTTTTAGAGGACCTGGAGGCCTGTTAGCATGTTAGCATGCTAGCCCGTGTTTACGGAAATCAAACTCAATATTTAAACACAATTAATAAAATCTCACACGTTACACGAATACTTCGAGATTTTATGTGTTTAATTGAGTTTTTATAATGTTTGATTTTTTCGTACAGTAATGTTGACAGCAAATGTCTGATATTTATTATTAAAGTCACATATATAAACACACCGTCCTTCACACAAACGCACGCGTAAAAAAACTCATTCAGTAACTGAGTTGTTATGTTTGTTTTAAAGCAGACATTTTAAGAAATGTTTTTCATACAGCAGTTTTTAAATTGTTTGGGTCTTTCTTCTGCAGTGTGGGGACACTTATAAACTCCAGAAGAGACAGAAGATGTTGAAAAAATGATAGCAGCTCAGGACTTTCAAGCAGACTTCTACCAGTAAGTACCAGACATGCATTAACTCACTTCTTCTCCAGCCAGACAGTGTCTGTGTCTCAAAACCTAGTGAGCTGCCTACCTAAACGGCATTTTTGGGAATCATAAGCACTTATGAACAAGAAGTCCAGCATCTGTTACATGACTATTTGCTTATTATGCACTTGTGTTACCTATAACAAAACCAATATATCCATGTTTGTAGGGAAATTAATTAAACTACAACTTGTGTGTTTGCATATGGATGCACACAGAGTACATCTAAACTCTGTATGTTAGGAAATTAAAGCACCTGTTTAACACACACCCCAATTACTTTGATCTCCACTTTGATGTACACACTGCTGTAATCACTGGTGCGTTTTGTTTAGGGAAGGACACTCTCGGCTCTCGGACACCGATCTTGAAGATCTCGAGGGTCGAAATGGCAAACCTGGAAAAGGGAAGGTACCTATCAGCAAATGAGCTTTCAGATATGTAGTTAGTTCTTTTTCATAAGTGAAACAGCTTTCAGACACACTGAAATTGCGACATGGCTTAGTGCGATTTAATGAAATGAAAATTTGCGTTTAATGTTTCAGAGTGATGTGTGGTACTGTTTTCATTTACACACTTGCAGCTCACGCGTGGAAATGAAAATCCAGTGTTTTCAGTATCTCGGAGTGGCTTAGTTCACAGAAATGCTGCTGGACACAAACTCCATCTCTACATGTGCTTAGCTTATAACATGCATTTAAGAAGGCAACATCTTCATATCTTGTGATGAGAACCGGTTGTCAAAAAAAGAGAAGCTTTGAGGTCTTATTTTGCTGGTTTTCTGCCTCAACTCAGTGGTTTAACATTTGAAAATGAAGAAATTAAGACAACCATAAATGTTTGAATTGTAAATTTACAGTTGTACTGAAAATTAAAATTATTGTATTATTTTTTTCTAAATTAGTTTTTTTTTCTATTGAAATATCACAATGCAGTGACATTTCTCATTGTTTCATATTTTTATTTAATAATAATAATGTGTAATAATAATAATAATAATTATTATTATTTTATCATCATATTGATATATAATCACAGTATTTTTGACCAAAATCTGATGTAAAGATGGCGCCTGGCGGTCTCTCCAAAAACACCCGGTGGTGTGTTGGCTGCTCGTCTTGCTCAGTTTGTTTTATTGTTCTTACTTTTTATGTTGTGTTTACTTACATTAGTACATTGATGTTTTTATGTTTTGTCTTGTCGTTCTTTTGCTTTTTATTGTAATGTACAGCACTTTGGAACTACTGTGGTAGCCTGTAAGGTGCTAAACAAATAAATGAAACAAAACTAAAATGTGCAGCTCTACAAACAAGCACTGCAAACCTGGAGTTTTTTTTTATTGCAATGGCAATTTTTATGTGAAAAATCGCAGATTGTTCCCTCCCCCCCCCTCATATTGTGCAGCCTTAGATCTGAGATGAAATAGATACTAGCATGTTTAATGGAATTCTCCTTGCTTTTTACCATTTGTGTCCAGAAGGGGAAGAAGACCCTTGGAGAAAAGTTGAAGGGGTCAGAGGTGAGAGGTCGGGTAAATGGCCACCATCAGGAGAATGACATGGAGAATCTCAGTTTGTTCGAGATTGTCAAATTGGGCAAGAGTGCCACACAGGTACCAACATGCGCACAACATTTTCAGATACATGCTGATCTCTTGCACTGTATTCATTCATAGACTCTATTTCAAAGTGCTCGGATGTATCATCACGTGAATCAGTGGTGTGTGTGGTTAGTTATTATATCCAGGCCTAACTGCAGCGTGTGCTTTCTGTGTAGGCTGTGTGTGTATGAAAGAAGGTTTAACTGAGGTAGTTTGAGCGAGTGTGTGTGTGTTCTCTCTCTCTGCAGTCAGTGATTGATGATTGGATTGAGTCCTATAAGACAGACAGAGACTCTGCCCTTCTGGAACTGATCAACTTCTTCATCCACTGTTCTGGTTGTAAAGGTGTGTGTTTGTATGTTCTCTAGGTGTACCGGTAGATAAGTTTGCATACTTCAAGGGTGTGTTTTGTTTTACTCAATGCGTGTGCTTGTTGTAGGCGCTGTGAGCTCCGAGATGTTCCGGAACATGCAGAATTCTGAGATCATCAGGAAAATGACAGAAGAGTTTGATGAGGTTTGTTAATATACCACAGACATTTCAATAGGAAGAATATATGATATGTAAAACAGTGTGTGTGCAGGGATGGAAGAGATTAGCTACTTCAAATGAATATGTTTAAAAAGGTTGTGTGTGTATGTGTGTTCAGGACAGTGGCGATTACCCTCTGGCGAGTTCAGGTCCTGTGTGGAAGAAGTTTAAATTAAGCTTGTGTGAGTTCATCGCGGTCCTGGTCCGACAGTGCCAGTACAGCATCATCTATGATGAGTACATGATGGACACGCTCATCTCTCTCCTCACCGGCCTGTCCGACTCACAGGTCAGAGCGTTCAGACACACCAGCACCCTGGCAGGTGGGTGACCCTGGGCTATGTACCATGCAATGTTCAGAATAGCATACCCTAACCACTGCTTCTTCAGTATACAGTATGTATATTGATATTATGATTTGCACAACTGTTCAAAAGTTTAGAGTCATTCATATATATTTTTAAATAGATTAATACTATTATTTAGCAAGGATGCATTAAATTGATTAAAAGTGATAGTAAAACATTTAAATCATCACAAAAGATTTCTGTTTCAAATAAATTCTTCTCTTTTTTTCCCTATTCGTTAACGAATCCTGAAAAAAATCATGGTTTCCACAAAAGTAACTGTTTTCAACATTAATAATAATAAGAAATGCTTGAGCGGCAAATCAGCTTATTAGAATCACAAAGGATCATGTGACACTCAAGACTGGAGTAATGATGTTGAAACTTCAGCATTTCAATCACAGAAATAAATTACATTTTAAAATATATTATATTTTATATCAAATATAATATATTTGAAATTGTATTCATAATTCACAACAGTACAATTTTTACTGCATTTTTGATTAAATAAAATGAGCCTTTAAGAGCACAATAGACTTCTTTCAAAACCATTTAAAAATCTTAATGGCCTCAAACTTTTAAATGGTTGTGTATATTGTTTTTATGACTTAATGCACAGAAATTTCGACTACTGAAAAATTTCGCCGAAACAGCTATTTTCTGTTTCGGGCCGAAATCTGACTGAAACAGACGTTCAATTAGCGCTTTTCCAGTGGCACTTTTTGACTGTGTTCAGTGTTCACCAAAGTGCACACAACGTAGATAAGATACAACAGTTAAACATGTCAGCTGTGTGGACACTACCTCTGGATTAAGTTAATTTCTAATTTTTAATCAGTAATTATATGGTTTCTTTCTTTCTGTTGATATGTGAACAAAACTTCACTAAATATTTGTAGCACGCCTGCCATCCAATAATTACAAAAAGCTTTGTTACTTTTAATATGAAGCAAAGTCTCAACTTAAAAATTCTGTCGATTTTATTACGAAATTCAAACAATAAATGTTGTGTTGTGTTGGCGCTCTTTAATACAGTGTGACAGATCGCAGTAGCCTCCTCAGTTCAAGCGGATGTAGCACATGTGAACCGATCATCTCATCTCTTCTTTACTACTAGTTTTGTGCACAAAATAAAAATGGGTGAACACGTTGAAAGATACTTTACAACTTACCGAGATGAATCTTGTCTCATGTAATCGCTCAATCAGTGTTTCAACTGTGGCAGGACGTCAGTATACCAGCTTGTAAGCTATACATTGTCACTTAACATTACATTTACCTCAAGAAAGCTATTTAGTGTCCATAAACTCATTAGTTAGCAAGAAAAAATAACTCTACAGAAGAGCATTTTGCTAAATATATGCACTGTATTACATATCCATTATTAATTTATAATTTTACTTAACCTGTTAGTGATGTCTTCATTACTTAATGTATGTTTGAAAAAATCTGTCATGAATGAAAACAAGTTATTACATTTTATTGTCATTTAAATGTTTATATTTCACCAACAAACTGGAGTAGTTGATATAAAAACTGCCTATATACAGTTTAAAAGTTTTTATAGCTAATTTTTTAGCTACTGAGTGTTGATTAAAGTTTGATTAATAATTTTCGGTTTCTGCCCAGAATTTGCATTTCGGTGCTTCCCTACTTAATACATTTGCGAAGTTGATTAGTCTTGTTTACTTACTGTATTATGTGTACTGCACGGTGTGAATGCTAATATTCCATTCTGAGCATGAACGAACTGTAATGTCATGGATTTTGTGATGCAATATTCAGGCAGGGTGTTCTCAATCATAAAGTATGAATTGTACACCCTAACCCTAAAGTTTTTCACTGTATTTCAGCCATGAAACTGATGACCGCTTTGGTGAACGTTGCTCTGAATTTGAGCATCAATTTGGACAACACACAACGACAATATGAGACAGAACGCAACAAGACCATCGGGAAACGAGCCAATGATCGCCTGGAGTTCCTGCTGCAGAAACGCAAAGAGGTGACACACACACACACTCACACACATTCTAAAATGAGACAATAAACCTGATTCAAACATGGATTCTGTAATTTTTAGCTCCAGGAAAACCAGGATGAGATTGAAAACATGATGAATGCCATTTTTAAAGGAGTGTTCATCCACAGATACAGGCAAGGAAACGTCTCAAAATTAACTAAATTAAATGACTTATTCAATGAATTAATATTTTAAAATAACCCACACAGTCTTTGAAGAGCTTATTTTTTCATGTATGTGTTTGCAGGGATGTGATTGCTGAGATCAGAGTCGTCTGCATTGAGGAGATTGGTATGTGGATGAAGATGTACAGTGATGCTTTTCTTAATGACAGTTACCTGAAGTACGTGGGCTGGACCATGTATGATAAGGTATCACAAACACATTCACACAGATTGATTATGTACTCTTCAAAGCTAAACAAATAAATAGCATGCTTATGTTTATTACTGTGAAGCAGCTTTGAAACAATCTGTATTGTATAAAGCTCTATATAAATACTGACTTTATACACTCTTTAAATACAAAGAGTGACTTTTACAATCTCTTTATCTCATCCGTCATATGTTATTTTTCTTTCTCCAGCAAGGGGAGGTCCGTCTGAAGTGTCTTACAGCTCTTCAGGGTTTGTATTATAGCAGAGAACTTAACGCCAGACTGGAACTCTTTACAAGCCGCTTTAAGGTGAGTATTCCACCAGGATACTTGAAATGGCAACATCAACTCGCTTTATGATTCTGAAGGCTCTGAAAAATGTATTATCTTACTGACAGTTCTCTCCTCTTTTGTCTGTGTAGGATCGGATTGTGTCCATGACTCTGGATAAGGAATATGATGTTGCAGTTCAGGCCATTAAACTGCTGACGCTAGTTCTGCAGTGAGTTCAGCACTGATCATTCATCATTGACAGTCATACTTTTTTTAAAGATGTGTCCATTTAATTTGCGGGTATGTTTCTTTGTGCACACAGAAGTAGTGATGAGGTCTTGACTGCTGAAGACTGTGAGAGTGTCTATCACTTAGTTTACTCTGCCCACCGACCGGTTGCTGTGGCAGCAGGGGAGTTTCTCTACAAAAAGTGAGTGCCACATTTTTTTTTTATTCCACTGCACAGTCTGTGCTTCATTAAATACGAATGTGATTAAACGCATTTGCCACATTAAGCTCAACGTATACTTTGTGCATTTTCCTCGTGACAACTTTCGTAATCAGGAGGGTCCGCGGATGTCCACGTGCAGCCCAATTTTAGGTCCGGTTATACAGTTGAGTGTGCAAGCACTATATAAAATATTATATTATTTAAGTTACCAGTATTTACTGATATTTATTTCAATGCTTTACAGGCTTTAGTGTGTTGTTTCTT
This sequence comes from Abramis brama, assembly GCF_963993115.1. Taxonomy (NCBI): domain Eukaryota; kingdom Metazoa; phylum Chordata; class Actinopteri; order Cypriniformes; family Leuciscidae; genus Abramis; species Abramis brama. Next base: position 14,227,256 of record NC_139967.1, on the reverse strand, counting down.
TGTTTTTTTTATTTCAAAATAACCCCCCAACCACCGCCCCACCGCCGGTAGTTGGTCCATTACCACCGCAGTGGTAAAACACTGCCACGTCACAGCCCTAGTGCAAATCTAGTGGACTTCTTTTCAAGTGCTCAAGCCACTTGCACATACATACGCTGTTGTATGCACACCATAGACACAAAATTTGGGCTGTGCGCGGACGTCCGTGGAGCCTCCTGATGAAGAAAATGAAGTCATTGCACGAACCCTCGTGGAACCCGGACAACCGAAGTATACTTTGGGCTTTAGCTCTAATCCATAATACATCTGACTCTCACCCTGACTGATTCCGCCATGTGGCTATTTTGTGAACACAACAATTTTGTGTGTTGTGTTCCTAGGTTGTTCAGTCATCATGGTCCAGAGGATGAGGGGCGGCCCAGGAGAGGCAGACAGTGTTTGAATGCTAACCTCATCAGAACAACTGTCTTGTTCTTTCTGGAAAGTGAGGTGTGCTTGATGTGCTCGGCCTGTAATGTAGAAATAAAATAAATGTATTTTTTTGGGTTCTTTTATGAATTTTTATGTGTTTTAGCTCCATGAGCACGGTGCCTATCTGGTGGACAGCTTGTGGGACTGTGCATCAGAGCTCCTGAAGGACTGGGAGAGTATGATCAGCCTGTTGCTAGACGAACCGTTCCCTGGAGAGGAAGGTACAAATGCACACTTGTATTTATCATAGTTTTTTTTGTGTCTGGGCCAAAATTGTGCTAAAAATCTTTCTAACCTACATCACTTAAACACCATGATGTGTGTATTCCAGCTCTCACTGATGCTCAGGAAACTGCTCTGATTGAGATCATGCTCTGTGCTGTCAGACAGACTTGTGAGTGTCACCCACCCATCGGACGAGGCTCTGGAAGAAGGGTAAGACACACACACACAAAACAACATTTTGATTTTGCTATAATAGTGAGGACGTCCCATAGATGCAGTGGTTTTTACTTAGAGGAGATATTTTCTTAACCCCTAACCATGAACCTAATCTATGGAAAAGTTGTCAACCCTCTACAATGCGAGTAAATCACTCGCATATGCGTGTAAATTTCTCTCTGGGCGACTAAATAATGTCTATCATTAGCCATTGGCTAATAAATTCTTAGATTTTACTCGCCAGTGTGTGTGTTAGATGCCAAGTATAAGTTTAGCATAGATATATTTTCACTCATTGAACACTGACTGAGCTCTTGAGTTTCGCTCTCCGTCAAGTGATCTGATTCTGTAGTATTTCATATTCAGCTCAGCGTACCAGTATAAACTCTAGTGTGAGTATAAACCGTTGTGTTTCTCACACACGCAAAGAGAGAGAGAGAGAGAGAGAGAGAGCGAGAGTCTTACATACCACGCAAAATTGACGCGCTACATGTAAACTATATTCTTGCTTGTATTTTCCTGTCAAAATAATGGAGTTCATCTGGAATTATTAAGCTTTTAAGAACAAGCAGAAGATATACCGGTTTCTCCGTTAGTGGGCGGAACTAATGCGCAAACGTCAATCTCACTGGTTGGCACTCATCTCTGTTTTAATTTCAGCAAATCAGTTCGAGCAAACGCTGACAATGTGATTAACATTCATGAACCCAGCAGCTCATGTGTTGTATATTGTCATTATTAGTAGTACAGAAACACTGAATGACCAACAATATCTTAAACACCACCACTAGTCCTAAGTTCAGTTAAAATGACAAATATGCATGATTATTAAGTTTAAGATCTAATTACTAAATTTCTATCATTAAATAATGCTTGATTATCATAGCATCATAATATAATGCTTGACTGACTGATTTTAAGAGTGTACATTTAGATATTTAAAAAGCTGTGCCATTTTACAAAGATAAGCTGATTTGGTGGAATGAGATATATATATATATATATATATATATATATATATATATATATATATATATATATATATATATATATATATATAAAATTGTATATCAGTCTGGCGAGTAACCAAAAAAAAATTTACTAGCCAATGGCGATTCTATTGCCAAGGTGTAGAGTGGTTGGTTGTAGATTTTTTTAAAAATCACCCTATCTATTTTCTAAATGCATGTTATTTATCTTATTTTGAACGATTCATCCATGTATGTTTCATGTAAAAAAAAAAGTTGACCTTGTAATTTAATAATTTTTTTGAACTCGATCTTCCTTTGAAACGAAAGGCTTCTTTCTGGTGACATATGCTAGACTTCTCTGATCATTTAGTCTGCTTAAACCCCGGTCATTTCTTATAATCGACCTCAAGCTCGTATTCAGATCTGCCAACATCCAATCAACAACTGATGATTAGAACCAAGTCTCCATCCTATATTTTTTTTCTCTTTTGATAATCCGTTTTACTACATGGAAGATGCGATCTGACGCTGCTTTTGTTTCATCTCAACTATAAAGCATGATTTGGGTGATTTATGAGCCTTTTCAAATAGAGGGGATCACTTCTTATGTTCTCACAGGTTCTATTTTCAAACCATCATACTTATGTTGTCACTTAAAGGAATAGATAAAATAATTGTCTAAAAACTCTTTTAAAATGCTGTCATTATTCACTCATTCTCAAACCCGTTTGCTTTTTCATTTTGGCACAGGTTCTTACAGCTAAAGAAAAGAAAACCCAGCTGGATGATCGAACAAAGATCACAGAAACGTTTGCTGTGGCTTTGCCTCTGTTATTGGCTAAAGTAAGTGTTTCTCCTCCTTGCCAGACAGTGTGTAATGCATCAAAAGAATAGCAAACAAATGTAAACGATTGACAAAATGTCACTTTGATTGATCCTCAACACTTTTTGCGTGTTTTGGGGTTTTCAAAAGAAATTTCACTGCAATATTGATTGGCTTTTTGGGCATAAAACAACAGTCCACAATTTGCATTTTGCACATAAATATTCCAACCAAATGGTTCGGGCCACCTGAATCAGGATGCAAACCGATTGATTTCTTAACTGACTCTCTCTCTCTTTCTCTCTCAGTATTCAGTGGACCCAGAGAAGGTCACTAATCTGTTGCAGTTTCCTCAGTATTTTGATTTGGAGATCTATACAACTGGTCGGCTGGAGAAGGTGATCATGCTTATCCAAAAAAAACACTTCATATTGTGCCACATAGTAATACAAATATTGTGGTTATAAAATATGGCTTTGTGTTTTTTGGGTTTTTTTCTATTGGAAGAAAGTTTCCAATAGTGCCAATCGTTTTTTTTTAATAACATGAATATAAAGAAATGATTGATTGTTTTTGTTTTGTTATAGTAGTACTGTAAGTAATAACTATGATGTCCTGCAGCATCTGGATGCTCTGCTGCGTCAGGTCCGTGATGTGGTGGAGAAGCACACAGACACAGATGTATTAGAGGCATGTTCTGTGACATTCCATGCACTGTGCAATGAGGAATTCACCATCTATAACCGCGTAGATATCGTCCGCAGCCAGATGCTCGATGAACAGATTGACAAGTTCCACCGCTTGCTGGAGGACGTCCTGCAGGAGGTTTGTGTGTGTTTTAGTTTAATTACAGCTCTGTGTAATTTTAGCCAGTTTGAGTTTGAATGCTTTTGTTTCTTTAAGGGGGAGGAGCCTGATGAAGATGACGCCTATCAAGTTTTGTCAACACTCAAAAGAATCACAGCCTTCCACAAGTAAGAACACATACTCAAAACTGAGAAATAATTGAGCTAAAACTGAGAAATAGTTGAGCTAACTTGCTAAAATCTTTAAGTTCTTAAAACACTGCTTTCTTTTGATAAGCAGATTATTCTTATTTGTTCTTTTGATTTTGGTGCGAAATGAGATCTGGACATATTTCTGTGAGACCAGAGGTGTGTCTTCATCATAACTGTGTGTGTCTGTCTTCCTGCAGTGCCCATGACCTTACTAAATGGGACCTTTTCACCAGCAACTACAAACTTTTGAACTCTGGCCTGCAAAACGGGGATATGCCTGAGCAGGTACTGACTACTAACACAGGGGTTAACTCATTTTAGCAGCTATTCTGCAGCTAAATGTTGTCCTGAATCAACTTCATGCTGTTTTAATAACAAAAAATGGAGCACAAGGAATTTTCTATTTTAATTCCCCATTCCCAATTTTAATCTGCCTACATAAATTGGTACTTAAGGAATATTAATCAAGCAACAATGCTGTGAAGAAAAAGAAAAACTACTCAATGATCTTGGCTTGAAAGCATCAAATCAGTTTTAAAGGGATAGTTCACGAAAAAATTAAAATGAAGTTGTTCCAAACCTGTATGAATTTCTTTCTTCTGCTGAACACAAAAGAAGATATTTTGAAGAATATGGGCATCCAAACAGGCCCCATTGACTTCCATGGTATGGAAGAAAAAAATACCAAGGAATACCTGGGCCTGTTTGGATACTGACATTCTTCAAAATATCTTCTTTTGTGTTCAGCAGAAGAAAGAAATTCATAGGTTTGGAACAACTTGAGGGTGAGTAAGTGATGACTTAATTTTCATTTTTGGGTGAACTATCCCTTAAATTTATCACATCTAAAAAGAAGAAATTAATTATTATATAATTATAAAGATTATTACCCCTGACTAATTCATTTATTTATTTTACAAATGTACTGTAGTGCATAGTTTTTAGTTACAAGTACTGTAGTTCTCTACAGGCCATATTTGTGTGTTTGACTCTGCTCTAAACTGTTTGACCTCACTTCAGGGACTTTCATTGATATTTAATTGTTTTGTTTTTATAGATTGTGGCTCATGCACTCCAGTGCACTCACTATGTCATACTCTGGCACTTGGCTAAAGTCTCAGAGGGCAGTGCCAACAAGGTACAACACACACGTACGTGCCCAGACCTGTGTGAGACTGTCATTTTGAATGTTTAGTCACACTCTTGTCTCATTTCAGGATGAAATGGTGCTGTTGCGGAGGCAGGTGAGAGCCTTCTGTCTGATGTGTCAGAGGTACCTGAACAGCATCAGTACCACTGTCAAAGAACAGGTGAGTCTGACCTGCCACAGATCACGCATCCTTTCATGCATATGGGATTGTGGGAAAATTAATGAATTCTTAGGGGCAGTCGTGGCCTATAATTGTTAGAGTCATACTGGTAACCCGAATGTTGCATGTTTGATTCTTAATACCGGCAGGAAATTGTTTGTACTTTCATGAACTGTGTGTATCTGTGTGTTGCAGGCCTTCACCATTCTCTGCGATTCACTCCTGATCTTCAGTTATCAGATTGTGGCGTCGGGGCGGGAAGCTTTAGAACCCCTGGTGTTCAGTCCAGATGCATCCTTACAGAGCGAACTAATCAACTTTATCCTGGATCACGTGTTTGTTGACCAGGATGAGGACAGCAGCACAGGTGAACAAAAAACAAATACAAAGAGGACAGAAGACTGTTCTGATCCACTCTAAAGTGGATTTAAATGTATAACAGCATGTATGCAGTCTTTGCTCCAGAGGCACGATCAGCTGCTGATTTGTAATGCATAGTTCTAAATTCTGCACAACTGACATCACCAAAAAAAAAAAAAAAATGATATGGCAATATGTCTCAGGTTTGAGTTTGGGGTCAGACGACAACTGTTGTTGTCAAACTGTGGCATACCTTGTTTAAAATAAATGAATCTGGATTCATTATGCTTTATGAGCTTTTTGGATCTTTTAAGTTTTAGTTACCTAAACTTTCTGTGGAGGGACAAAAATCTCCCAGGTTTAATTAAATCTTAATTTGTGTTTTGATGATTAACCAATGACTTGAGGGTGAGTAAATGATGACAGAATTGTCATTCCATTTAAGAATACTGTGAGGAAATGTATTTATAATTTTTTTTGGTTTGGTGCTGTTATTGGCGCATAAATGAGACACTGCACCTCATTAATTTATTTAGAAACACTAAAATTTGTAGAAAAACCAAATTGGTAATTACCAAGAAGTTGGTAATTGTATTCAATTTGAATTATTTTTTATTTCCATCATTGCTTAAAAAAAAAAAAATCGTAACAAAAAAGATTAAGAAAAGTACAAATTATTGTTATTATTATGTTATTCTGCACAATTATTGGCTGCTTTTTTCACTATTCAGTCCAATTCATCCTTTTCTGGGGTGTGTCTTGCAGACGATGAGGCTGGTAAGATTGAGGCGCTCCACAGACGCAGGAATTTACTGGCCGCCTTCTGCAAATTGATCATCTACAACGTGGTGGACATGAAGACAGGAGCTGACGTCTTCAAACAGTACATGAGAGTGAGTCCCACTCACAGTCCCTGTAACAGTCCTCTGTGTTTTATTTATTTATTTATTTCAAGATTTATTTTTAGTGTTTTGCCTTTATTGGGATAAGATCAAATATAGTACACAGGATGTGAAGTAGGAGAGAGAGAGGGGTGGGATTGGTATCGGGAAAGATCCATGAACCGGGAGAGGAACTCAGGCCACCCAAAGTGCTACCTTGCTAAGTCGGAGCCCTGCCCATGAGGCTATCGGCTCCGACACAGTCCTCTGTGTTACTTGAAGCTTACAGTGCATCTCTGTCTCTGTTTGTGTGTAGTACTATAATGATTATGGTGACATCATTAAGGAGACCATGAGTAAGGCACGTCAGATCGACAAGATTCAGTGTGCAAAGACTCTGATCCTCAGCCTGCAGCAGGTGAGATAGTGCTTCTATCCTTACACAGACCCGCTCTGCCAGCAACACTGAATAACAGAAGGGTGATGTGTGTGTTTCAGCTGTTTAATGAGATGCTGAGTGATCTAGGCTGTAACTTTGATCGTTCCGCATCTGCTTTCTGTGGGATTAAAGAACTGGCCCGACGCTTCTCGCTCACGTTTGGACTTGATCAGGTCAAAACAAGAGAGGCGATTGCAATGCTCCACAAGTAAGAAAACTCAAACATGCTTGCTGTTAAGACCCAACAGGGTTATGGGGCTGGGCTCCATCCACTTTCTTTCTCCTGTCTGTATAAATCATGTATTTTATTTATGTCTAGGATTTTTATTTGACACCAGATTAAGCACCAAAAGCGGCTCTCGATTGCATAAAGTTACTGAAACAAATGAATAAAAATAGTGGTTGACTGAAGTGGGTTTTTCACTGGCCGATACCAATATTTAGAAAGCAGGGTGGCTGATTTAATGCAGAGATATGCATGATATTAATAACATTAATTTAATGGCAGCAAATGAGTTGTACACAAACTTGCTGAAATTAAAAGAAAATGAAAAGAAATGTGGGCTTGTTTTAAGAGAGGTTCACAAATCTTCTGATTGTCATACTGCTCTGTTACCAGCATCAGCACCATTTGTGGAAAAGGGTCATCAGCGTCCCCTTATGTCTTAGTGACAGAGTCTTAAGTGTGTGTGTATATGTGCTTTTTGTGTTTTAGGGATGGAATAGAATTTGCATTTAAAGAACCCAGTCCACAGGGAGAAGGCGGCCCTCCTCTCAACCTTCCGTTCCTTGACATCCTCAGTGAGTTTTCCTCCAAACTACTGAGGCAGGACAAGAAGACTGTGTAAGACACTCACACTGAGAATCCCTTGCTTTCTCAGATCCCTCAGAGACCTAAGCATTGTTATTTATGATGTATTAATTTTTTTAAACCTCAAAAATGTCTTTAGGAAACCATTAGTTATAAAAACAATTTTGTTTAGGCACAATTTACATTGGCGTATAAGTTGGAAAAATGTTGCAAAATTGCAACGCTGGCCATTTAGTGCTGGGCAACTATTTTTTGATACAATAAGTGAATATTTGAACACCAGCATTTGCAACATTTGAGCTAGGAAGGTAAAAATATTTGACAATTTAAGTACTGTAAATTTAATTTACAAAATTTTAGATGGCACATAAGCCTATATATATATATATATATATATATATATATATATATATATATATATATATATATATATATATATGTATATGTATATGTATATGTGTGTGTGTATGTGTATGTGTGTGTGTGTTATATTATTTTATTTATTTTAAACAGATCAATTTGTTCCAAAAGTGTTAAGAATTGTGCCAGCCATTCTTAACACTTTTGGAACAAATTTATCTGAAGTATCAGGCATCTAATATATATAGACATACATTTTGAGTGACTTTAGCAAGCTGTGGCAGATAATATTTGATTTGTTTTTGTTCTCACTAAAACTGCTGTTGTGATACATCTCAATCCAGCTAAAAATTCAGCTACTGGTATGTGTAGTTTTTACCCATATTTAGTGAATATACAAGTGTTGCAATTCTGCTGCGCTGGGTCTCTGAAGGTTAACTGTGTACTGTCTTTTAAATGAATTTCTCTACTGAAGTATATCTGTGTTCTTTGTTTGACCTCTGATCTTTCCCATCAGGCACCTGTATCTAGAGCGGTTTATGACCTTTCAAATGGCCCTGCAAAGGGACGATTGCTGGTTGCCACTCATCTCCTACCGGAACTCTCTGCAAGCGGGCGCTGATGATGATACACTGTCTGTCATCAGCGGCATGAGCAGGAGCTCCGCCCGCAGTCGCAGGAGCAAACCACCCGCTGCCAACAAGAGAAAACTGCCTGAGGGTTCGTGTGTTCAATCGTAATTATATCATTAATTATAATCTCTACAGAGTTAAAAATTAACTTTCCCTTTCATTGTCTTCTCTATCTGTCCGTCTCTCAGAGGAGAGTAGCTGTAGCAGCAGTGATGTGAGCGCATGGGTCAACCGAGAGCAGACTGGCCCACACACTCCTGTAATGATGTCATCACCCCACATTGTCTCCACTGTGCTGCGGGACGCAAAGAAGCTTCGACCAGAGGAGGGGTACATGGGAGTTTACAGCATGAGCAACGAAACGCAACACACACCCCTGCAGCAGCCGCACCAACACATGGACTACAAGTAAACATACACACATACATTTATACTAGGGCTAGGCAAATTCTAGGTATAGAACTCCACTGTCCTGAAGAGTTTAGCTCCAACCCTCCAACTCTGCAGGACAGCGGCTCTCTAGGACCGAACTTGCCCACCCCTGATTTACACATACTCCCTCTATTAGTAAAGAGTTGACTGAGAAATGTTGTTTTCAGTTCTCAGGTCACGTGGATGATGGCCCAAAAACAGCAGCAGGACAGAGCAAGCCTGCAGTATGGCAAGATGAGAGGCCACATTCAGCACACCATGTGAGTGCACATCTACGTACACATACACTACTGTTCTAAAGTTAGGGGTCAGGATGTTTTTAAATTAATACTTTTATTCAGTAAGGATACATCAAATTGATCAAAGGTGACAATAAATTACATTTATAATTTTATATAAGATTTCTTTTTAAAATATAGGCTGCTCTTTTGAACTCTCTGTTCATCAAAGAATCATTAAAACAATGTACTACAGTTTCCACAAAATATTAAGCAGCACAACTTCATCATTGATAATAAGAAATGTTTCTTGAGCACCAAATCAGCATCATGTGGGGATCATGTGACACTAGCCCCTTTCAGAGCGTTGATCCCAGAAAATTGACATAGAATTGCTAGAGTGCCTTCTGTGTGAACGCAAACACGTCCCGGGATGGGGACCTAGTAACATTGGTGGGATTAGTCCCAGAATGCGCTCTGTGTGCACAAAAGGCAGGACCAGTGCTGTAAGGGGTGTCTCAATGACGTAGTTATCGTGCGACTCTTTGACCGGGGGTTTTAAATGCAGATCAACGATCATTCACGTTGCACATTAACAAAGAAGAAAGTTTGTGTTCGTCAAGGAACAAAGAAAGGACGGAAAAATGTCTGCAAACACGTCACATCCTGATGTCATGTGTCTTTACGGGATCTTTACGAGATGTGTGTGAACGACCGCTCAGATTTCAGCAAATCACTAGCAGTGTGAATGAACCAAAATTAAACGATCCCGGGACACATTATCAGTGTATTTTTTTTAATCAAATTAATGCAGCCATGTTGAGCATAAGAGACTTGTTTAAAAAAAAACATTTAAAAAAAAAATAAAGATCCAAAACTTTTGAACGGTAGTGATATTTGTGATACATTTTTTTATTGATGTGCTTGTTTGCCAGTCGCCGTGGTAGCGGACTGATGGAGGATGATGAGGAGCCAATTGTAGAGGATGTGATGATGTCATCAGAAGAACGACTGGACGACCTTAATGAGGGCATGGACTTTGACACCATGGACATTGATCTGGTAGGAGTCAGAGTTCAGGATAGCATGAAAGTGACAGTGAAAGTTTCTCAGATCTTCACATAGTCCATCTAATCCAATCTCCTTTGGCTGCAGGGTCAACACACTCATACATAGAGAAAACACATTTTGTGTGTCATTGTTTTTAACTTAACCCTTTTTTGTCCCTCTGAAGCCTCCATCCAAAAACCGCAGGGAGAGGTCAGAGCTGAAACCAGACTACTTTGACCCTGCCTCCATTATGGACGACTCGGTGAGCATTAATTCATCCGAATGTTTATTCATTAACTTATTAATCCACTCAGTCTATTGATTAGTGGTGCTTGTTAGAAATCCCTCAGACTTAAATTAAAGGATGGACCAGGGCATTATGTGTTTTTATTTTATTTTATTATTAGTCTAATGCCAGAACACCTTAGCAACTGAACAGCATTGTTGTAGCAAATTTACGTCCCCCACCCCACACACAAAATTCAAAAATCTGCTTTGCTCATTTACTCTCTGTTTGTCCAATTGTTCTTGTCATTGTGAACTGACAGAGAGAGATGCTGTGAAAGAATACAGCACTAATGGCCTGTTCACACCAAGAACGATACCTATCAACTATGAAGTGAACGATAACGATAAACTATGATGTTTAAAACATCATTGTAAAGGTGTGGTCTCATTAGCTAATTTTTGTGGGCAACTAATTCCATTGCCTTTTGTCAATAACAGCAATGCACACAGATCTGAGATCACACAGAAGTCACTCTGAAACCAAAACATTTCTGTTGGAATCTATGTGACCAACTTGAACCCTGTTATCATTAGAACTTCTTTGCACCTGCAATACTGGGGTTATAAAGCGACTCTGTGTTTTGCCTTCCAGGTTCTTAATGTCTCCATGTTCTGAGATGGGTAAATGAGAGCATCGCTGACATGTTTCTCCTCTTCTGATTTCACTCCATGGACTAAATGCACATGATGGTGCTGTGTATCGTTCCCTCCTGAAAACACACCATAACTTTCCATCTGTACATATAACAGACAAACATTTACAGCATGAGATCAGACTTATCTATTCATGCTTTTTTGTAATGGAGGTTTAAAAATAGCTGTTTTTTGTAACTCCTGGAGGAGTTTTGATTTTTAAGTAATTTTGTAAAGACAATCAGTTGTAAATGACTTTATAAAGAGTGATTGAAATCTAAAATTTATAACTCAACTTTCCTTAAAGGGTTTAGACTTGCAGTGTCTGTTTTTCCCCCAGTACTTCTCTCACAATGTTTTCGCTTCCCAAAAGTAGGTTAAAACTCATATTGTGATGATATTCCTCACTTGTATGGTGGTGGTTGGCTGATTTAGAGTTTTTATTGGTCCTCTAAGAGCTCAAAGCACTTGTGCTGATTGGCTGACACTTTGAAAGCCTGCCCCTCCCTCAGATTTAAATTAATTTCTGAATATATAGATATAATTTTAAAGGTATTTCTGCATAAAGGGCATTACCCCCTTTTTCAGAGAAAAGCTCTTTCTGTAGAATACATCTAATTTCTTTTTAAAGATTAGAATGAGGTATTATAATATAATGTTATATATCTTAAATACATACATACATGCATATATGTATGTATTATTTTGTTTTACACAAAATGGGTAATGTAATGTGAATCATTGCTGGTTTATATTTAAGTTAATGTTTTTTATGTTTGGTATCCAACCTACTGTTTTATTCACGCTTCATCTGTCCTGAGAGAATCACTGATGTTTTATTCTCTTTTATTTTGGAAAAGCTCCACTGTGAAAAATTCTATAATCTTTCCCCTTTGTGTAGTTCATTGAGGTATGGATTCAGGTTGTGTGTTGTTTTTGAGGTTGGGTAGTTTAAATCATGAATGGCTTGTTAATCAGAGCGAATCATGATTGTTTTTGTGGTAAGAAATCTTGGTAAATGCAACCATGGTGATTGTAAGCAGGGTAAATGCATTTCTGCGAGGAGCTTTTGTTCAGGATTGGAAAGGAAACGTCTTTTTATATGCATTTCACACATTGTTGGTCATTTGTCCCACTTTGATTTTAATTTCCAGTTCTGCAATGTCTCCTTATTTCCAAAAGTGTGTGAGTGTATGTATTTTAATGTATTGGACTGTACATAAAAACCAAGATGTTTTATTCTATTTGCAAGATGTCGGTTGTTTCATTTCCTATGTTTATGCATTTATATTTATATACAAAAATAAACCTTCCTGAGGGTTGTTCCATAAAAGACGCTTAGAAAAGCGGGGATTAAACTCCAAAACCGACTTGAATGAGCCTAACAAATAAGTTGGGGCTAAAGTGGTTCCATAAAAGGTCATTGAAGTTCACGCAATCTCACTAATTTGATCCAGGTTTATCTAGTCTAGATATTTGCGTGTGCACGCGTTTCTGAAGCAGCCCTAGAGGTCGATCGTGGATCAAATCGATCCACCATCAAACAGCATATATTTTGTGCTGTTTAATGCGTTTTGTGACATGTTTTTTTCCCCTCAGTGCAAAACTTACATTTTACAGTTATATTCTCCATCTGTAAATGTTAAAAAGTCATGCAAATGTATCCATTTTGATGCTAATCTTCATATTGAACGAGCGCTGCTGCGCGCATTCGCGCCAAATAGGAGCGCAATAATTCTGACTAAAATATACATTTTGCTTGTAAAATTAATATGCGATATTTTATAGCACTAGAAATATCTTCTAATTATAATAATTTATCTTTAGGATGTTGGATAAGTTGCAGTGAGAAAGCAAGAATCCCCAGTTTTAGTACTCAAATCACTTTGAGTAGATTTAGTTTCTAAAGTACATTATGGAGAGGATAACATGAAATTAAGAGCACATGTATACATTTTAAAAAGATATGTGCAACTCTAAAATCAAAGAATATTCCATAAAATAAAGGAATATATATTAGCCTACATTAACAACATTTTTATATAACCCTCCCTTTTATTTCTAGTTATTTTATTTATTTATATTGAATATTTGATATTCAAATAATATTACTTGAATAACTATTAGGAATTATGTGTCATTATAAGAGTTTGATATAAATATGTGAATGTTAAATTTTTATTAATATTTATTTATTGTTTTGTGTCTTTTCCCCCTTAAATCATATGTAAAAGTGTCTAACTATGTACTTTTTGGTTATTGTTCTAATCATGTGTTTTTTAGGCTATGTGTTGGTGGGTATTATCACAAAAGAAAAAAAGTAGAAGGAAAAATAAGGAATATTTATTGGGGGGAAATATGATGTCTTTAAAGGAACTGTCAATTTGTATAATTGTGTTAAATGTGTTTGAATTGAAAGACATAATAAAGTAAAAAAAAAAAAATATATATATATATATATATATATGCTAAAATATTTGTTATTTGGACATTAGATGTGCCTTATTTAGAATTTTAAACCTACAAGTGTATTTTTATGATAGCAATAACTGTAAAGGAACTATTGTAATGGGGTCAATCAAATGTAGGCTAATATACTGTTAATTACTAAGCTCAGATTCATCTTACCAGTTAAAATTCATACTGTGCTTTTGTAATTATTTATTTTTAATTTTGTGATTTTAACGTCTGCTTTACAAAGCTTTTTTTTAGATTGTGTTCTAATGTTCTTCTAATCATAAACATGTACTACAGCTGCCAAACAAAACCAGAGAGAAATGTATTCATAAATCTTTAAAACAATCTAATTAAATCTTGGGCACAAAACATTCAGCCAGTAAAAAAAGAAAACCTGTAGTATATATATATTGTATTTAGGCCTATCTATCTATATATCTATATATAGGCCTATATACAGTATATATATATATATATATATGTCTATATTGTCTAATTTATCATTGTAGCCTTATTTAAGTTGATTTTCTGTATACTGTGTATTTATTTTTGGACTAATAATGGTTAATAAAGTCCAGTAATGGTGAGAGAGTGTCAGTGGTAATATCGGTCAGTGTTAGAGGATCTGTGTAACAACTGAGGCTTAGCCTGACAGTTAGCCTGCCCTGGACCAGGCTAGTTTCCCAGCATAAGTTGCCAGGGTAACTGAGTTTGAACTATTTTAAGTTTGCTTTATGAAACAGAAATCACCGACAATAAGTCTGACTAACCAAAATAAGCCTGGCTTGTATTCTAATCTTGTTTTATGGAACAACCCTCTGGTCTTTAGCACTGCTTTTTAAATCAGCAACTCCCAGAGAGAAGACTCTTTGCCCAGTCATCAAATGTTACTGAAAGGTTTGTTTAAATTGTATTCTGTTAAATGCTTCATTGAAGAATACTGGAACTCAAAATTAATTATATTTTTTGTCTCTGTTTTTGTGTCATAGATAAAATACAAACAATTGCCATACAAATCACTGTTGCTTCATTGATCTCTTCCTGTGAACCATGAATACAACAGTGACATTTTCTGGGTCATGAACAAGAAGGTCAGTGTTCATCAGTGGCCTAATCAAAGCCTTCATTCACACAAAGAATCAATGACTGAACAAACACATCCGACCAGAACAAATGACAGAGATCAGTGTCAAACACCACAGCATCCACAACCTCCACTGAACATGAAGGGTTAGGTTTTTTTTAATGCAGTAAGCATATGTATGTTTTAAAACACTCATACTTCAGAAAACCTTAGAAGAATGTTGTGCACCCTGGATTTAAAAAAGTATAGTTACTTTAAAACATAACTGGTCAGGTTTCAGAAATAAACACGTAGATAATGGTTTGTTCACACTCGGCCCCTCAGTGTCAGCAGATTGTCTTTGTAGGAAATTTCAAATGCAGAAGATGAGCAAAAACAACATTGAAGGTTAATGACAATGATTCAAAGGAGTACCGAGTGTATACATGATATATCGATTAAAATATTTCGAATTTAAGTAAAAATGGGAATATATTGCATAGCCTACAAGTATAGTTGATTTACTTCTTCAAACGACACGGCAGGGGGCGCTGCTGTCGTACCTCGGCTCGCACCGACCGGAAATCTCTGCCATGACAACTGCACGCGCAGCTTTGAACTCAATGGCGGGGAGGACGCTCACTTTCTGACGTGAAATATTCATCAAAACATTTCAATTTAATCATTTTAATTACTTTATATGAGACCTCTTTTGTAAGACCGGGCTTTTAGTGGTTATTATGGATCTGTGGAAAGCAGAGAGGCTTAACGCGCCCGCGGACTTCATGAAAGCTCCTGACGGAGGTAAACAAATTAAAAATTATCCGAATAATGACCGACATAAACCATATAAACAAACCCAAATGTGCTGGTGCTCTTATAAAAATATATGTCAATTAATTAATATTGTGATATTACAATTTATAGAATCAAAATAAGCAGTATATTAGTCTCTACATCAGGGTAACTTAGTTGACATGACATGTCAGGCAGTGACAGCTGTTTTGCGTGATGAGAAATTTCATCTAACTTAATTTTAAACAGCATTGTATATTATCATAATTGCAATTTATATATCTCAAATGAACTCCATAGTCTACATGGACTATTTGTACTTCTAAAAATTCATTTGTCACTCACACCGCAGGACTTTAACGCTATAATAAAGCCTTCTGTTTAACATTTGAGACACACATTTCTATGGTCTCTAAAGTATCACAAAGGTTGAATAAACTTCCATTTAAAAAAGTGTTTGTTTTTTTCCTGACTATTATTAAGTGAACTGGAAGCTAAACGGTGGTTAAAAATAACAAACTTGGAAGATAATGAGCAGTTCTGTTGTGTTGTATTTTCTGTAATATTGTAATGTTAAATGTGAATGTAAAGATAAAAAGACACCCAGATGCTCAGGACACATACTCAAAAGAGAGATTTAGAGGTCAAGTCTTTCTTTCTTTCTTTCTTTCTTTCTGCCATTCTGTGTTTAGTACAATAATATCAGTCTGTCTGTTTGTCTCCCAGCATCTGTCTGTAACCCTTCTCCTCTGATGACACCTGCTCAGTTTACTGGGGGTCCTGTGCCCCGGCCCACAGCTTCACAGGCCACACCCACCCAAGATCTGCCACAGTCCACACCTTTCAGAGCTCCGCCCCCTTCTAAATTCAATGGGGAGGGGCTTGCCTGGACCGAGACTGATGGAGTGGAAGCATGGCGGCCCGTCCATCATAAACAGCAAAGCGAGAAAATGTTACAGCAGCGCTCTGACCACAGGTACACAAAACAACAAGCACTACCCCTGTTGAATCCAGTCTAGTGATTTTAAGGGTGTGTTTAAAAATTCATCTCTCTGTCAGGTTGCCAGAAGATGAGAGGAGCAGCTCAAAACCTCTGCAGGTGGAAAGGTTAAGAGAAGACAAGGAGATGATGATGGTCGAGATGGAGCGTCTGAAAGGAAGAGTAGAGTGTTTGAAAGAGCAGATTAGAGATCAGCAAAGCCAAATAAACAGGTACAAATACTCAAACTGACTGACTGCATGTCTGATACTTTCACTGTGTATGTAGGCTGAAATATGTGTGTGTGTGTGTCTGCAGACAGTGTATGGAGCGTGATGAGTTACACAGTGAATTGAAGAGTTGCAAGTCTGAACTCAGTATGAGCCAAGACCTGGTAAATGCATGGATACACTTTTCCCTTATTCTCTGATTCTTCAGAACAGTTTTACGTGTATGTAACATATATGTAGAACGTGTATTTTAGGGTCAGAAAAGCTAGTTTCTGAATACATCTTTATTTTGTGTGTCTAGATTTTGACCTTAAAAAAGGAGTATAAATTAGAATGTCAACGTTTGGAGAAAGAGTTACAGGACTCAAAGCAGGAGATGGGGAGACTGCAGCAAAAATTAGAGACACAGGTAAGGCATAACTGACACAATATTAGGAATATTTTGTTTCCAGTACAATGATATTCTGATCAATTAAATGTGTCTTAAAGGAACACTACACACATTTTTTCCACATTTTTCCATTTCCATTTAACTTGAAAGGCCCCTGTATTTTCAACACATTATTCATAGGTCCCCCTCCCCTATGTAGGCTAAGATATTATCTGTATTTATGCAATAATTATGTCAAAATAGTTTGTTGAGATAAATGAATTAATCATTATTCTTGGGGTGTTTATATTGGGATTTTCTTTATTTTATTTTTGGGTGTTTTTTTAATAATTTTAACTTATTAGAATTAGATTGTTTAATATATGAATATGAATTTATTTAAGATCCTGTTGACCTTTTTTCTTTGGTTGAGAACCACTGCACTAGCGGTTAGGATCTAACTTTAAACCTCTTTGAATATCAGAACGTGATAAATGATGCTGTACAGGAAGCGACCTCACTGAGGACTCAAATACAAGAAGTGATATCAGAGAGAGATGAGCTGAAAAATCAGCTGAGGTGAGTATATAAAAAATAAGTTGCTCATATAACTGTTTCTAAATGACAAATCATTTACAGGTCTGTTTATTTGAATTCGCATGATTTGTGTTTATGCAGTGTCCTGAACAGCTCATGGCTGGAACAGTCTGAGTGTGTGCAGAAACTGCGTACATACATTGGCAGCAACATCACTGAAAGAAAAGAAGATGAAGAGCTTAGACGACAGATACAGGTACACACACACACACACACACACACACACACACACACACATGTGCAGTCTACTGAAATGCCATCAGCATATCAGCTTGTGTAAATTGTGGTGATTGCATTATTATTTCCAGTGACTACATTCATTTTATAATGATTGTGTGTTTATAGCATTTGGAGAAGGAAAAGGAAGCTCTGTCTCTATCTGTCCAGCTACTGAATGTCAGAGTGAATGCATCCAGTGACATTCTGTCCATTCAAGAGAAAGAGCTAGGCGAACAGGTAAGATTACACACGCATATAGATATACGTTTAGTGTTTGAATTGAATGACCAATGCAGTTTGATTGTTAAGAATTCATTAGTACATTTAGTGATACTTGTTATGTGTGTAGGTGCAGACGGACCCGTTGTACTCTGGCAGTAAGGCTGGGCAGATGTTGAGTGTTTGGAGGCAAAAGGTCTTCATGCTGCTTGTTAAACTGCAGACAAGGGACTTGCAACTCCACACAGAGAAATCACAACTACACAACATGGTAATATAAACAAATTCCTACACACATACATAGTGTACTATCATAGATATTCATTACATAGATAATCATTTGTTAACAAACAATGAGCTCATTGTTTCTGCATTAAATTATTACATTGTTTAAATTAATAATTTTTTCGCTAACTGTGGTTTTGTATATGTACATTTCTGAAATAAATAACTTAGACAGTTACCTCTGATAATAGATCACTCTAAATTGTAATGTGGACTCATCTTTGAAATGATGTGTATTGTGAAAAGCGCTATACAAATAAATGTGAATTGAATTGAATATTCATTCATAACCACTAGTGTCAGTAATTAGCATTTTTATTTGCCCCCTGAAATTGATTTTCAGAAGTCATTCCTACCTATTAGATTATATTTTTTTCCAACCATAGTGTAAGCCCATATACAGGTCACAACGTTTAACGTCAGTAAGGATTTTTATTTTTAAAGAAGTAATACTTTTATTCAGCAAGGATGCATTAATTTAATCAAAAGACAGAAAATAATTTTACATGGTTACAAAAAATTCAAATAATTATTTCAAATAAATGCTGTTGTTTTAAACTTTCTATTCATCAAAGAATCTGGAGTAATGAGTACTGAAAATTCAGCTTTGCCATTACAGGAATAAATTGTATTTTAAAATATTATAGAAATTTACAATATTACTGTTTCTACTGTATAGATGTATAAATAGGTGCAGGTGTATAAATGCAGCCTTGGTGAGTATAAGAGACTTCTTTCAAAAAAAAAGAAAGAATTGTACCATCCCCAAGCTTTTAACAGTAGTGTGTCAATTAATTGAATCAATCTGCAAATAAATTCTCAATCTGTTCAATTATGGCTTAAAATATTATGATTATAAAAATCAAATCAACATCAAAAAGAGAAATAGCTGACGTCATTAACACATTTTAAATAATTGTCTGTTTTGTCATGTTTGAATGTGTGAATAAAATGAATATATGAATCTGTAAATGTGTGCAGGTATCCTCTCTACAGCAGGAAATAGAGTCTTTGCAGTCGCAGAACAGTGTCCTTCAGCACCACCTAGAGGACAAAACAGCCCAGTTGGAGTTACAGCATGTACAAGCGCAGGTACTCTGTCATACACATATGCACATATGTGACCCTGGACCACAAAACCAGTCACATGGGTCAATTTTTTTAACTTAAGATCTATACAACACATGAAAGCTGAAGAAATATTCTTTCCATTGATGTATGGTTTATTAGGATAGGACAATATTTGGCTGAGATGCAACTATTTGAAAATCTGGAATCTGAGGGTGCAAAAAAATCAAACATTGAGAAAATCGCCTTTAAAGTTGTCCATTTATGTTCGCGATTGTGCTGCATCCCCTCACAAAAATAAATGTTTGATATATTTACGGTAGGAAATTTACAAAATATCTTCATGGAACATAATCTTTACTTAATATCCTAATGATTTTTTGCATAAAAGAAAAATCGATCATTTTAATGGATCTGTGCAGCTCTTAGGATGACAGCAGCCTAATAATAATATTTTCTTCTGATTTGACTTTTGTTGTTTGATTAACATTAATGCCCATGCTTTTAAACGGATAACTTTTGTAACTTTAATTGTAAGGATTAATCTGTATTTAATTTATTCAGGGAAGACTTTCCAGTATTATTTTTTTTATAATAATTTTTTTAAAATAATTTTTATAAGATTTTCCCCTATTCAATTTCTTCAGTATTCAAGTATTCATATGTTTTATTTCATGCTTCAGAAAAGGGAACATAGTGAGCATTGATGCTCCTTGGTTTTCACAGTGCATTGTGGGACATTTTTAGGCAGCGAGCATTTCAGTGCACTAGAAGGATTTTTACAATTGAGACAGCCCTTAAAATGGCCAACTCCCTGATCAGTGCCCTGAGCTGATTGAGACACTCACAATTTCATTAGAATCACTTTCAGAACGAGATTTTCTAGCTGATGAACGATAAAAACATTGACAGCCAATCAGAATCCTTCCTGCTTTAAAGCACAAGCATTTGAAGTGGCAGATGACATAACAAACAATGATATCCTCCACTAGTGTGGATGCTAATAGAGTAGTTATTGTTCTCTTTATAGTTATCGTTCTTGGTGTGAAACAGGCCTTAAAGTCTGCACTGATGCTATCTGTGTTTCTGTCATTCATATTGGGTTTCTTGACTCAGTATATACATTTTCACAGAGTTACACGTGTTCTAACCAGGTATGGCGTGATAAAGGGTTTACTACATTCCAGGTCTTCCAGGTCATGTGATTGCTTTGTGTGAGAAACAGACTGAAATTTAAGTGGTTACTCACTAAATATCTTAAGTTTAGCTCATTGATATTCACATAATCATTTCAGCATCAGCTTTTGAACTTTCTCTCTAACCCTCATGAGCTCTTTCTGCCTTCTTATCTTTGCTTTTTAACAGCCGGTTGGATTGAGCTTAGGGAGGTTTAAGCTTGTTCAGCATTGACTCACTGAAGATCTGCTATTTTAGCATCACGTTGTTCATCTGTGATTACTCACTGCATGCAGAGCAGCTGTCCAGCTGATCAGCTGTGTTACACGGTGACAGCACCAAAACATTTCTTCTGTAGCGCCTACAGGCAAGTGTGTGTTTCTGAAAGCCTGTGTGCTTGCTTTTTGTGTGTGTTCAGGGAATACAGCAACAGTTGGACGGAGCTCTACAGGAGAATGCTCAGCTGAAAGAGCACAATAAGAGCACAGAGGGATCACTGAATGATATCAGTGGAACTGCACACAGGTAGCACACACAATCACACCCCTTGAGCTTTCTCTGTTTCAATAAGGGCTTCAACCATGTCAGAATGTTTACTATCTAACTGTCCGTCAGAAATACGCTGTATTTACAATTTTTCTCAAATACTTGAGAGGCATGCTCCTGTTAAAACTAGACTGGTTCCATCTACTCGTGCCTCACCCTGGTTCACTCCTGAACTTCGAACGATGAAAACTGAGGGTCGCCGCCTAGAAAGACTATACAGGAAAACTGGACTCATTGTGCACTCTCTGGCTTTTAAAGAACATTTGCTCAACTACCGTACAGTCCTCAACGATGCAAGATCCTCTTATTTCTCCTCTACCATAAGGAATTCCACGTGCAGGCCCAAATCACTCTTTGCTATGGTTAACAAACTCACTAATCCACCACAACGTTGTTATTTCGGGCTCTGGGGTGCTTGTGAATAGCTTTTCCCAATTCTTTTCAGACAAAGTCAATCACTGAATCCATCACCAAAGACACCCCTCATACAAGTGACTCAAATGTTCATTTGATGTTATCTAATTCAGCTCACTCAACAAACTCTCTCTCTGCTTTTACTCCGACTACTCCTGCTGCCATAAGTGATCTAATTGTGAAGTCTAATTCCACATCCTGCTGGCTTGATCCTACACCTTCTGTTTTGCTTAAGATGTGTGTCTTTGAGGTTGCACCCTTCATAACACATATGATAAACTGTAGTTTGGATTCCGCCATTGTCCCAGTAGAATTAAAAATGGCTGCGGTGACCCCCATTCTTAAAAAAACAGGCCTTGACCATCTAAACATGGACAATTACAGGCCAATATCTAATTTAACATTCTTAAGCAAAATCCTTGAAAAGGTTGTGGCTTCGCAAGTGCGATCATATTTAGATATTAATGGTCTTTTTGAACCTTTTCAGTCAGGATTTCTTCCATCTCATAGCACTGAAACTGCTCTTCTTCGGGTGGTTAACGACATTCTTTTGTCCGTGGATTCAGGGTAAATAAACATCTTGATGCTTCTCGATCTAAACGCTGCATTTGACACAGTCTGCCATGAAATACTGATCTCTCGGCTTTCTGATATCGGCATCACTGGTTCCACTCTTTCCTGGCTCATTTCTTACATCAGCGACAGAAAGTACTATATCACCATACAAGGGTATAGATCTGCCACTGCTTCGCTTACACAGGGTGTTCCTCAAGGTTCAGTTCTTGGCCCACTATTGTTTATCATCTATATATATCCACTTTAAAAACTCTTTTTTCCATCTTCGTAATATTGCACTTCTTTGATCTTCTCTCACTTTAGCTGATGCTGAAACCTTAATTCATGCATTAATCACATCACGTCTGGATTATTGCAGTGCTCTATTTCTTGGTCTGCCCAAAAAACGTATTGCAAGATTACAGTATGTTCAAAACTCAGCAGCAAGAGTTCTCACCTCCACCAGGCGTTCTGCTCACATTACTCCTCTGCTTCATGACCCTCACTGGCTACCCGTGACATCACATATTCACTTTAAGGTATTACTTCTAACGTTCAAGGCATTAAATGGTCTTGCATCTCCATATCTGTCTGATCTACTTTACTCTTACCGCCCTGCCCGGTCCCTTAGATCAGCTGAACTTGGTTTATTGTCCATCCTTTGTTTTCGGTTGTCTACTGTAGGTGGAAGGTCATTTAGTGTCAATGCTCCTAAATTATGGAATTCACTACCCCTTACACTTCGTAATATCTCATCTGTGGCTACATTCAAGACTCAGCTAAAACATATCTATTGAACATGTATTTTGGATAATTTGACTATATGTGTCCTTATGTGATTGTAATGTGTGTGCGGGTATGTAAATGTATTGTAATGTACAATGTAAAGCGACCTTGAGCCACGAAATACGCTATATGTGACCCCGGACCACAAAACCAGTCACATGGGTCAATTTTTTGAAATTGAGATTTAGACATCATATGGAAACTGATTAAATATTTTTTCCATTGATGTATGATTTGTTAGGATAGGACAATATTTGGCCAAGATACAACTATTTAAAAATCTGGAATCTGAGGGTGCAAATAAATCGAAGCATTGAGAAAATCGCCTTTGAAGTTGTCCATTTATGTTCGCGATTGTGCTGCATTCACTCACAAAAATAAATGTTTTACATATTTACGGTTGGAAATTTACTAAATATCTTCATGGAACATAATCTTTACTTAATATCCTAATGATTTTTGACATAAAAAACGATAATTTTGACCCATACAATGTATTGTTGGCTATTGCCACAAATATACCCATGCGACATGTGACTGGTTTTGTGATCCAGGGTCACATATAAATAAAACTACTACTTCTTCTTCTTCTTCTTCTTCTTCTTCTTCTAAACACCAACATGACTGTCGTGATTAGATTAAAGCTGACTGTTCCTCTGACCAAACCCCTGAAGTCCGCTCATCCATAAACATCTGCCTCTCTCTGTGTTATCTTTCTCTCTCTGTCTCTGTCATCAGGGTGATGTCAGCCATAGAGATGAAGGCAGGTCAGATGGAAGCAGTTCAGTCCAGTGTAAGTCAGCTGAACCAGAGACTCGCCTTCGCTGCTAAACGTCTGGACACAGTACATGGTGAGATTGTCATCTGTGTGTGAGCGTGTGTAAGTGCGTTTCACTTTTAATAACGTGTGTTGTTTGTCTGCAGGGCTGCTGTTGAGGAAAGAAGCTCTGTGGAGAACCAAGAAAGCTACAAGATCTCCAGAGCCGGCAGTGTCAGAGAGGTAGAGAATCATGGGAAAGATTTAGAGACATTGTTATTCAATGTCAATTTTGAGTAGTTATTTTGTTTTAAGGTGACTTCACCGTTGATTGTTGGAAAAGCCAGAAAAGATCCTTGAGTTTCAGCACAGTCATAATACAGTATGTATATATATACAGTGGTGGTCAGAATTAATGGCACCCCTGGTAAATATGATAAAAAATGGCTGTAAAAAATAAATCTGCATTGTTTATCCTTTTGATCTTTCATTCAAAAAATTCGCAAAAGTCAAACCTTTCATTGGTAAATGGTAAATGGACTGCATTTATATAGCACTTTCACAGACCTATGGCCACCAAAGCGCTTTACATAGCCTCACATTCACCCATTCACTCTCTCATTCATTGAAGTAAAAGAATTGAAAGTGGGGGGTAAATCACATTATAAAATAAATGTTTTTCTCCAAAACACGTCGGCCACAATTATTGGCACCCTGTTATTGAATACTTTTTGCAATCTTCTTTTGCCAAGATAACAGCTCTGAGTCTTCTTCTATAATGCCTGATGAGTTTGGAGAATAACTGACAAGAGATCAGAGACCATTCCTCCAAACAGAATCTCTCCAGATCCTTCAGATTCACAATTTCATGTTGGTGCTTCTTCTCTTCAGTTCAGCCCACTCATCTTCTATGGGGTTCAGTTTAGGGGACTGGGACGGTCATGGCAGAAGCTTCATTTTGTGCTCAGTGACACATTTTTGTGTTGATTTTGATGTTTGTTTTGGACCGTTGTCCTGATGGAAGATCCAACCACAGCCCATTATAAGATTTCTAGCAGAGGCCGTCAGGTTTTGATTTTTTATCTGTTGGTATTTGCTAGAATCCATGATACCATGCATCTGAACAAGAAGTCCAGGACCTCCAGCAAAAAAATAGGCCCACAACATATAAGATCCAGCAGTATATTTAACCGTAGGCATGGGGTACTTTTTATCCCTGTTTGCTCCAAACACATCTGGTGGGTTTGCTGCCAAAAAGCCCTTTTTTTGTTTTTGTTTTTTGTACCACAGAATCCGGTCCCTTTTGAAGATCCAGTCGTGTCTGACAACTGAATATGCTGGATATTTTTGGATTTTTCCACACAAAAAAAACAATTTCTGGCTTATTTTTATTTTTTATTATTATAATAATAATTATTATTATTACACTAACCTTCTTTTTCCAGTGTGACAGATAATCCAGAAATTATATCAGCATTCGTTTTTTTTACCTTTTCTTTATAATAATAATAATAATAATTATGATAATAATACAAATTGTTGTTACTACTACTACCTTAACCTTCTATTTCTAATGTGTGAAATAAGCAAAATAACATCAGCCTTTTCTTTATATTTATCTTTTAATATTAATTGATCATTCTGGTAAGAAAATCGGTTTTCCAAATTTTTGGAAATAACTATCAATAACTAAACATGCAAGAGATTGTGTGATGACTGTGTAGTATACAACTTTTTTGAAATGTTAATCATTCCATAATGAGTACAGCTTCACCTGCAATTATTTTAGTAGTAAACGGTGTATAATAAGCAATACGCTAGTATTCCGTTCTGTCATCTTCTCTCTGTGTTGCAGCTTTATTAAGAGTCTCCAGGCTGAGGTGGTATTGTTGAGTGCAGACAGGGACAAACTCACACAAGAGCTCAAACGCACACCAGACCTCATCCAGGCCTCCCTGTCCGAACTACAGCAGCAGCGTATGTACACAAACCCCAGCCTAACGCTGAATGTTTATAGAGTGGTGTAAAGAAAGGAGCCCTAACTGTGTGTTGTATGCACATTACAGGAGAGAGAGAGCTGAGCCACCTGAGGGAAGCTCTGTCACGCAGCAGAGAGGAGTTGGAGGCATCAGAAATTATGCGAATGGAGACTCAGGGACAATGTGAAGAGCATGAGGGGACCATCAGGGAGCTCCGTGCTGAGGCCCAGAGACTACAGCAGCAGTGTGACTCAGGTGTGTGAAAAACTGTGTGTGTGAGTGGAGCAATGGTAATTTCCCCTCCCCAGTGTCCCCACACAGAGCATTCTGTATTCACTCCACAAATTCCATCTTTCTTTAATTCTCATTGCTAATAGTCTATTAACACTGTGCTTAACACACGGTGAATTCTGCTGACATCAATTGCTCGTTGCTCCAGGCAAAATCATGCAGCTCTGCTTCCACTCTGGTCACATACTCTAATTATGAATCGTTTGTGCTTCTTTATATCCATGCAAGATTTACAAAGTGTACAACATCTAACAGTACAGTTGCTTATTTTTTGAAGATGTGTATGTTTGTGCAGTTTTACAAAAGGTATCAGAAGCTGAGAGTGTGTGTGCAGAGAAGCTCAGGGACAAGGAGGCTCAACTCAACACAGCAAGGAGAGAGCACACAAAAGCAGGTATACATATATAGTTTGCATACAAATGTTAATATGTTATATATTTCTGAATAATGCTCTGAGTATCTGCACAGAACTGAACACACACGGTCTGTTTTATATGTGTGCAGTTGTAGCTTTGCGACAGGTTCAGAGGCAGGTGGAGAGAGAGAAAGAACAGATGAAAGAAGGAGAGAGAGAGAGAACAGAACACACACTCAAACAGATCACACATCTGCAGAAACAGCTAAAAAACAAGGACAAAGACTGCAACCTTCTCCTAGTGAGTCATATATATACACACACACACACATACTCACATACTCTCTAAGGGGGAATCAGTGGCAGTCCTGGCTCACTTGGTGCTCAACGCAAGTTTTATAATCAAACTTGAAGCTTTAAATTTACTATCCAAATATTTACAGCTAATTTCAGAAAAAATTTTGCTGAGAAAAAAAAACACATGAGAGTAACATAAGGTGTGATATTTTGTTTTAACTTGTCAAAGATGCAAACAATTTTTTGGAAGTCGTATTTAAATCCACTTGGTTCAAATATCTAAATGTGGGTGGTTTTAGATCTGTTTCTGTTTTCTTTGCCTTATAGTGTTTTGTGTGTGCAGGCAGTGGTTCAGGAACAGGGTTTGATGAATGAGTATAAAAGACTGAGAAGATCAGCAATTCAGACAACCGATGCTCTGAAACAAAAACACAATCTTCAGTCTGAGTGCAGCAATCCTCCAACACCTGAACGTAAGCATACACTGACACTCACTTATGCAGTTTGTTTTAATGCTTTTTTACAAATATGTATTTATTTTTATAATATTGTAAAATCTTTGATTATTTTATTTGTTCATTCATTCATTGATTCATTCATTTATTTTGCTTTGTCTACTCAATGTTCTTTCGCACTTGACTTGGTTCCTCATCCTGCTTCTCTCTCAGGTCTGCTGGGGGCACTGCAGGCTCTTAGTGCCGCAGTGATGGGCAGCTCAGAGGAAGAGGATGATGAGGAGAGTCAGGCCTTCACTGTGACACAAACACCCTCTTGTGCTGACACACATAAAGAATAGTGCTGAACACCCCAATCAATCTCTCTCGCTCTCTCTTTCTCTCTCACACACACACACACACATGCACACGCTGTCTTTCCAATCCCTCTCATGGGGTTCGATGTCTGTTTTTATAATTTAATAAAAGAGTTATTTGTAAAATTAGACTTGCAGATCTTCAGTTAATCTCAGATGGCTTGCAAAAATACACATTTCTGTCAGTGCCTTTATGACAATTATTATTAGTTATTGGTTTATATTTCTGATTTGTTTTCAGTTATCCCATAGATCAGGGATATGGAAATGAGAATGAGGGAAACGAGAAGCTGCCATTGGTCAAGAAAAATAATACAGTGTGTGAGATGTCACTAAAACCTCCCGTCATTTCATAGAATAACTTATTTGTTATTTAGCAGGCCCTTTTTTCCAGAGCAGCTCAACAATTTAAAATAATATTTTTATTTTTTTTATTTTTTTAATGTAATTTATTCCTGTGATGTAAAAGCTGACGTTTTAGCAGCCATTACTCCAGTCTTCAGTATCAAATGATCCTTCAGAAATGATGTGCTGGTTTAGTGCTCAAGTAACGTTTCATATTATTATCATTGTTAAAACAGTTAGGCAGCTTAATATTTTTGTCAAAATTGTGCTACATTTTTTTTTCAGGATTCTTTGATGAATAAAAATAGTAATAGTCAAAGTCAACTTTATTGTCATTTTTAGAACCTTGCATGGCAATTGTTAAAAACAAAACAGTTATTTCAGGGAACAACGGTAACACATTCATGAAGACTAAGAAAAGACAACAGTAATGCAAACAATAGATATACAAAAAGATGGACAATAAATTAAAAAATAAATAAAGCAATATATATTTATTAAGTGTTGCAGCATTGAGGTACGAATATATTTAAATTCAAATATATATATTATAATGGGGGTATGGTCACAATCTTTTGGCGGGGTGAGGCTGTTTTTGAGACTGGATGTTCTGGCCTGGATGTAATCTACTGTCACTTTTGATCAATTTTGTGCATCCTTGCTAAATATAAATATATATATTTTTTTTAAAATTAAGTGGCCCCCCCAAACTCCCAAAATTAAGTGGCTTACTGGCCCCCCAGACATTTGAGTGGTATTGTAAATATGAAGAAATGTTAGATAGAACAAAGCATAAGATTTTTTTTGCCCAATATTTTAATGGGGTTGCCCAGATTTGGTATCTTAAATTATACGTTTGAAAAACAATGATCATACATTGAATGAAGATTAATTATAAAAGTCAACATGAAATCAAAATTAGTCTTATTGAGAAATTATTTGGTGATTTTTTTTTTTTTTTTTTAGTGGCTTTGTAATCTTTCATCAAAACATAACTTGCTCCACCTCTGACTGTCCTTTTTGGCTTGTCATTCAACCCTTCTCCTTCAGCCACCTGGCTCCATTCTGGTATGAAATTTTTCATTGTCCTATTAATGAAATCCCCACGCCAACACTCTCTTCTCTTGTGAGTAGCTGTTTCATTATGATAGGAAAATGGGCTGTGAACATTGTTTCATGTTGACTTTAATAGCTTTTTCTGCAGAACCTGTAAATAATGTGTGTGTGTGTTAAACCACTTTGTCCTTCCTGTCATATGTTTCCTTGATATGTTCTTGAATGGATACACTCCTTCGCTTTTAGAGCGTAGAGTGTATCTATTAAAATTTAAACTCACCTCCAGAGAACTTTTGAGTAACGTTACTGCTTGTATTTCAGCCTGTGCTGGAGAGAGAAAGGCATCACTCACTGTCACTGACTGCTTCATACATGTATGCCTAGTTTAACATGTATGTCTGTATTTTTCTGTTTTGGAACACACTTCTCTCTCTATGGCATTCAGCATCTACTGGTGATGTTTGGGATGTAGTATCCAATAATGGGCTTTAATACAGGTTACTGAGAGGCCTTAAAAATCCCAGTTTGTGACTCCATTTAAGGAGAAAGAAAGAGTGGAGTGTCTAAAAGTGACAAGTAAATGATGTAGTATTGAAAGAAGTGAGTATGACTATTGAGTGGGTGATTTGTATGCTTTAAAGGGAAAAGCCTCTTTGTTAATGGATGTCGAATAGAGTGCTACATAATTTTATATGCCAATTGGAAGTTAGCATCACACAAAAAGCCAATAGGATTTTTCCATTGGCTTTTGGATTATTGCTGAAATAAACTGACCAACTAACTTTTATAATTTTTACACATTTTGTTCAGCAAGATAATCTTCACACACGAACGCAACTTTTTTTTAAAAGAAGTAAAAAGGCTATAAATGAACTAGTAACTACACAATGGCTCATGACTTCAACGTCACAACCACTAAGCGTATGACAATAATTTTCTTCTTAAATTAAAATGTACAAGTTGCAAATTTTGAGTTTGAATAGTTTGCAAGAGCGTGAGCATAAACACGAGGAAGCTGTATAAGCAAAGTAGTGAGTAGATGAGTTTTTCTGTTCTGTGTGATGATGTTTAATTTCCCAACAACCTCTATAATCCCATTTAGAAACTTTACAGCAACCGCCTTTTGAACCCTCTGGTGCTCTTCGTGTGTCAGTCAAAAATGACAATTTTTTTTTATTTCAATGAAATGAATGTTCTATATTTTAGTTCAATAATGTTTTTTACTTAATATTTTGTATTTTTAGGGGTTTTTATGGTACTAAATTATATTTACGCTGCATTTACAATCCATTTATTCACTTTTTGAGCTTTGAACTTTTTTTTTTTTTTACTTAATCTGTCGTAAATCTCGATTACGACAGACTTAAGTTTGATCTCTTTTCAAAGATGACCTTTACCATGTTTCGTACCATTCCGATTTCTGAATTCTGAAAAAACAAAAAGTAAAGAATTTCTAAAATGACTGAAGAGCACCATAGGGTTGACGCATAACAGACTTGAAAAATAATAATAAAGTGGGATATTAGTGATATATTTTATTCCAAAGAATAAAACATGAAACTATCTTGAGCTTGTGTTAACCACAGGCCCTATTTCAGCCATTTAATCAAAAACCCATTAGTTTTAGGACTCATTCCTGCAGCACTCTAGGGAGACTGCAGATACCTATTTCTGTCCAGATGGTTTAGTTACACCGTACCAGGAGGGACAAACCGGGTCATTCTAACCAGCCAAACCGTGACCTCTTGGTTGCATCACATCTCTTCCGATTCGTGACGTTACTGAGTCTTTGTCTTATGCTCAAACTTTTCATTTTCCCTCAAGACACATACTCTACATTTCCCTCAATGAAAAGTGACGTTGCTCATGTAACCATTTTGCAGAACTGCAGCTGGCCTGTGTGCTTGTCCTAAAGCACAAACAGCTGCCATACAAGATTTGAATATATGGATATGTACTGAACGCATGGAAGTGTGTGCAGCAGTAATAGGTGGTATGACCCGCTGCAGCCATATCAGAACCTCAATGAAGGGAGATTTGTGACCCACACTAAACGGTTCATGAACGTCATGCGTGACTGTAAATAACTTATCGGTAATGTCACAAGGTCTTTGTGTGATCGCTATAGATCCCAGCCATGAAAACTGTCCATAACGTTATATCTGAGTCTGACCTCGACTACAGAAACCATGGGGCATAATTCAGCTTGACAAACACATACACACACTTTTTGCTCTTTCGGTGGGCGCGTTGCAGTTGGGGTTCAGGCCTCTAGCAGATGGACAGTGAGAGCTGCTGACAGGGCATATTTGCGTGAGCAACACAAGGACAGGGAGAACGGTTTCCTAAGGGAACTTAGAGGACGGACACACAGATGAATGTGCAGGAATGATAGAGCCCCAAGGGGGTTAAGAGGGGGAACTTAATGATGGATGAGGCTTTTACTTCCTCTGATATCTTAGAACCCTTAATGCTTCCTGTGAGCGTGTCTGCATTACAGGGAGACTTTGTGCTGTTGCACTTTTGCCGCAAAGCATAGTTTGATCTCCTGCTCTCTATGATGTCATCAGTGCAATCGTCACAGCAACGGGTGTTTCGCAGCATCATCAAATGCCCTCTAAGCCACGCCCCCGCCTGCTTTACTCATCAGTCGCATTTGAATTCAAGCTTTAGAGGAAACCGTAGCAGGTAGACAGATGACTTCCAGGGTTGTGTGATGAAGTTTGAATGACCCTTGTGGATATGGTCTCTTGAGAAAACTGATGAAGGCAATGCTTGTGCCTGAGGAAACAGCTAATTATAAACCCCCAGAATTTGATTGGTGGTATTAACTTGAAGCAGCTCCTAGCTAAATGTTTTCATGAACCGAATCATGTAGAATCTTGATTTGAACATCACAGGCACTGTCTGCAGGCTATTCATTAACATATTAGCATGGAATTTACAGCCTGTTTGCATCGGCAGTACAATTTGAACATCATAAATAAACCTCCCCTGTGATAACTCTTTCTCTGCAGCAGTGAGCTCTGGTTCTCAAGCATTCATCTAGCCGTGTTTGATTTCACAGAGTGCTTTAAGTTATTGACTAGAAGCAGTGTAAAAGCACTTATTGCTGAATCTAAATTAGTGATTTAATCTGAATTAATGAGATTCCAAGCATACCCTTGTGAAAAACAAGTGTGCTTGAAGGGATAGTTCACACAAAAATGAAATTCCTGTCATTAATTACCCTCATGTCGTTCCAAACCCGTAAGACCTTCGTTCATCTTCGGAACACAAATTGATATATTTTGATGAAATCTGAGGTTTCTGAACCAGCTATAGGCAGCAACATCATTGCAAATTTCAAAGCCCAGAAAGGTAGTCAAGACATTGTTAAGATAGTCCATGTGACTACAGTGGTTCAACTTTAATGTTATGAAGCGACAAGAATAACGACTTTATTCAACACTTTCTTCTCTTCCGTGTCAGTCTCCTACGCTGATCACATAGTAAACACAGTGCAGCGTTTCCAGGTTCTATGTCAGAACACCGGCTCACCATTGTTAGATGCTGTTTACTTGAGCACCACAACACGCACACACGGCTATTTTATCGATGTCTTTACTACCTTTCTGGGCCTTGAAAGTTGCAATGACGTTGCAGTCTATGGCTGGTTCAGAAAGCTCTCGGATTTCACCAAAAATATGTTGTTGCGAAGATGAACGAAGATGTTCTTACGAGTTTGGAACAACATGAGGGTGAGTAATTACTGACAGAAATTTCATTTTTGGGTGAACTAACCATTTAATTGTACTGAATGTGCACTTGAAAGTATCTTAAAAGAAAATATCTTAAAAGTATATATTTTTAAAACTGTACTTGAAGATAAATGAAGATAAATCAAGTACATTTTTAAAAAGAGCACTTTGTAATAATGTAATTTGAAAAGTTTTATTTTATTTTAATTCATTGTTTAATAATATTTTCTGTGTTTAAAAGACGTACACTTATTTTGATGTTGACTAGCATTCTAAAGCACATGTAAAGTACTTGATTATAAATTTAAGTAGTGTTATTCGATGTTAATATATTTTAAATGTACTAAATTGGAACTTTATTAAAAATGTGTAATTACAAATATATTTAAATGCATGACAATTTTAGTAGAAATGGCATTATACTGTATTTTTTTACCGTAAATAATTGTCAGTACATTAGAACCATATTTCAAAAACTATAACACATTTTTTTAAAAAGCACTAAGTATGTGCTTATGTATATTCTTTTAAAGTATAAATACTCCTTTTAATTAAGAGTATAATAAAGTATTTTTTCACAATGTAGTCTAGTAAACTTTTTTGCAATAACTTGGAATACAGTATTGCATATATGATTTTAAGAAATATTTGAGTTTGAACAGTGATCATTTAATAATAATTAATGAATTATATAAAAAATAAATATAAATCTGTTTCTCTCTCTCTGCTGTGATTCTGTTTAAGAAGTCAGAGATTCATCTGCCGTAAATCTGATTTGTTCTCTATGATGGTGTGTGTAAGAGACTGCAGAGACAAGTTAGGGGTGTGTGTGTGTTTGTGAGTGTGCTCAGGGCGAATCTCTATGCTTCAGTGGGTCGGCACTGAAGAATCTCTGCCTGGAAAAAATGCGGAGAATAAATGATGGAGAAGAAATGGGGAAAAAAAAGAAAGAGTGATGGCTGCTGAGGCTGTTACTGTGTGTGTGGGTTTGTGCGCGCGTGTGTGTGCTTAGTCAACCATGAGTTCCTATTACAGAATGTCCAGTGTAAGTGAGCAGTATACGAAGACATGCACACATATAACCGATACACAGATAAATTACAGCTTGACCTCTGTGGTGTGTGTATTTAGTCCAGGTGGCTCATGGTCATTGCGTTGTGTAAAATACTAAATACTCCTCATCACTTCAGCCCGTGTGTCATTAGTTATTCTCTTCCAGTTTCTGACAGGTCAGCATCACCTCAGACCTGTAAAAAAAAAAAAATACACAGTATAAATATATATACATATATATTCTTACAAAAATAGTTTATATTTACTACTGTTTTTTTCTTCCAGTTTTTGGCATCAGCCCATTTCTTTAAAAAAAGATTTGCAGAATTGTAAGCAGTGTTCATGAGAGGTTGTGAGATGAATTTTCCAGTCAGCAGTCGTGGACAATGCTCTGATTACTGATTAAGTCGATAAGTCAATTTCGCTTGCTAGCTGTTATTGACATTACATTATTTTACAAATCAGCTGTCAGAGCTGTGGTCACTAAGACTTTAAGTATAGATTTGGGTGCTTTTTTTTAAACCTAATTTTTTAAAAATGCAGATTTTTAATATTTTATAGAAATATAAGTTTCTTTACACATATTTAAGCAGCATCAGATTCACAATCATGCATTTTAGCAAATACAACAGCATGATTGATAGTGTGATATTTATACTGAAGTTAAATAAACAAGAAGTTACTATAGAGAAACAATTTGGCTATATTTTTTTCTCCGCCAACGCACAGACTGAAACAGAGTTGTGAAGGGAATGGGCGGAGCTAGAGCAAGAGAAAGTTTCTGGACTAAATTGGTTGTTCTTTGATGCAGACTTACAAGACTTTCTTAATGAAGTGACATAAAAAGTAACAGTTTCAAATTTGGAGCAGTTCTGTGGTTAAATCTTAGATAGCGCATATAATTGTGCAGTCTGTACACTTGGGTTAGCATCATTCAGTTTCATTCGGATCAGTTGTCTTTAGACCTTTAGACCTGGATGGCTGTCTTCGTCGTTTCGCTGTGATTTCTTTCTTTGCTAACGTAAAATGTCTCACTCTTAAAAGCATGGTCAAACTCAAGCAAGTGCATTAAAAATGATGGTTTTGATGAAAATTAACCATACTTTGGTCAGATGCATGTGGTATTAGAAGGGAAGGTCTTTTTTCATTCTAAAGAGCATTTTATTGGACAAAGGTTTGGCTATGCCTCTGAGAGCTACCTGAGTCATCAATATTTTGGTCGTTTTTTTTTACCATATAGAGGAAAAACTGTAAACATTGAAGTTAATTTTGTCAACTTTTTGGAGTACACTAGCATATAGATGGAATAAAAACTTATAGACATGGACTAAAAGCCACAAAAGTCCAATTTTGACTTCATTTGATCTTTAAGTGACAGTTTGGGGCCAAGTGCCTTCTCAGAAAATGAAATGGATAAAAGCTGTTTACTGCTGAAAACTCCCATTTCTCTTAAAATCCCCACAGGAGCTTTTGTAGCCGATTGGTCCAATTAGAATTTGACAAGATGAGCTTCTGTCGTACCAGGCATAATGGTCACATTCAAATACATGCTGAAATTTGATTATGTAATTTGATGCTTATTTATTTATTATTTTCAGCCTGTCCATCACAGAACTGTGTGTCTTTTAGCATTGTATTGACTAAACTCCTAATCTGCACTGACACTTCTCTAAGAAATGCCTCATTCTCACTTGTTTGTCCATTTCTTTCTTCAGCGTGAAAATGGAGTGATTGCTGCAAAACCGCTGTTCTTGTGTCTCACTGGATGACTGCCCACCAGCTGATGCCACTGGCCACATTAGATATCGCATCACTTCCTGCACATTTATTATGGTGAGATCACTGTGACAGCTGTGCAGAGCACTAAATGACTAATTTTTTATTTAAGAAAACTTAAAACAAATACATTTAATTATTTAATTCGTTTGCAACTAGCATAATTGAACAGGTACACTTTCAAACAATATACGAAGAACAGCTTCTGCATACAATCTTACTATGCACATATTCTTATTTATATTTTTTGTAACACTTTAAAATACATATACAGTAATAAAGTACTAATAAATCATTTGCAGAGTTATTCTCTAGTTAATATATTGTAGTCTCTTGTTCATATATTAATAGGCTATATACAAATAGTTCTTTATTCATTGGCACTGTAATTGACTTAATTATTATTGTTTAAATAGCTCATATGTAAAGAATTAGATGTTTTTATGCTTTTTTTAACCGCAAATAGTTCTCACTTTAGATTAGTTCACAGAAAATAGAAAAATGTCATTGAGTAAGTGCTTTAAACCAATCTTTATTGGACCTTAACTGCATTAGTATTAAGTGTTCCTTTAAAAAAAAATATTCAGACACCAAATATCATTTTGGATGTGGGTGTAGGACACTGTAGTTCATTTATGTGAGTGAGGATAGCAGAAAAAAAGTAAACTGTGACATATTATACCCTAATATTCTTCATACAGTGGACTACCAGTAAAATGTATAAAAATTGGGACCAAAAATTATTCAGACAATTTGACCTGACCATGTTTTGCTTAAGTGTTTTTTCTTTAATTGCTAATGCACCTTTTTACACCACAAACTGAACAAAATTAAGCATTGCTTGGTAATTGGTTGACATAAATTGGAATTATCGAATTGTGCACTTAAATTTAACATCTGACAGCTATTCAACCTTGTAAGACAGTCTAACAGAAGGATGTCCAAAACCAGTGAAATATCAACGGATTTGATAACTCTGAGTTCTTGTCATATTTTATTAGCATTTTCTAAACTATATATATTGTATATATAAAACATAAAAACCATTATGCCTATGGAGAGTA
This sequence comes from Abramis brama, assembly GCF_963993115.1. NCBI lineage: Eukaryota > Metazoa > Chordata > Actinopteri > Cypriniformes > Leuciscidae > Abramis > Abramis brama. The sequence goes on along the minus strand of NC_139967.1, from coordinate 14,190,855 downwards.
ATATGTGTAATATATTTGTAAACATTTTAAGGAACACTGAATATGAATGCATGTAATGAGAGCTCACAGGTATTTGAATGTTACCTGCAGTGAAATTAATTTTGTTCACAGCTCTCAATCATTATGCAGAATGAATGAACTTTCCACTTGCCTGAATATAGGACAGATAATTCCCCAGAGCTTCTGGTGTGTGTGTGTGTGTGTGTGTGTGTGTGTGTGTCAGTGCTTATGCATATGCATATGCATTAATTAGTAAGTTCCTTTAATCAATCTCTTGAGCTTGCAGCAGTATTATAGTACTATCACTGAGATACCATTATAGATTATAGTTTTTGGGGGGATCCTGGAACAGTGACATTGTTACTGTTATGCTACATCAAGTATAGTGCTAATGCATCAGTGATAATTACTATCAAGAACAAATTAATCTATAGAATATTTTGGTATTTCAAGGTTAAGTAACATGTTTTTTGTTTTTAGGCCTCATAGTTTGTGTTGTATGTCCAGTATTTTGCACAGCTTGCGAGGGAACCCTATTGTTTATCTCATGTTTTTTCCCCCCCAATATATCTTTTATGCTTTTCTCTGTCGTGGGAGTATAGGGGACTCAAAAGACATCAGATCAGCTGCGTTCCATCTGTGCTGCTGTTTCAGAGTGAAAAAGCCAGCTGTAGACTGTTTCTGTGGCAATAATTTATTACGGGCGAGTTGCATGCTAATCTGAATTCAAATGCGACCAATTCAGTGTGCAATACATTTCATTAGTGACACCTGTAAGAAACTGGTGCAAGATTGGTCATTTTGGGCAGTTAATTCTCTTTATAGTCACTATGTGTGACTTAAATAACTATATACTATTTGTTTATACTTGTCCAGCCATCTGCACATGAAGTTGCAAGTCAAAATTTACCCAAAAGACAAGATGGTCAACTCACGTCAGCACACACATGGTTCACTTATAAGTGTGTTTTGAATGTGAGTGAGAGAGATGATTGTGAGAGTGTGTATGTGTGTCTGCATTCAACAAGAGAGTCAGTCTGATAAATCTGGCACCGCATACACAGACATGGCTTGTATGGTCAGTTTACACACACTCACATAGGAAATAAGGAGCTGAGGAAATCTGGGTCGCTGTTAGTCAGCCGTATCCAGCTCAGTGTTGTGAGCTTTCAGTTTTGGGCGATGCCAAGGCTGAAAACGTGGAAGCATATCACAATTACAGGCACCTGCAGATAGCTTTTCTCTTAGCAGAGCATGTCTCAAGAATAAAGAACATATAATGGCATAAACACATTGAAACATCAATACTGATGAACATGTTTTCTTTATATGAGTCAGTCAGTTCTTAGAAGCATAAAGGAAGGACAGCTTGTGTTATCTGAAGCACTCCAGAGACAGACTTCAGCAGTACTTCACACAGTCAACAGCAGTGATCAAACAGATCAGAGGATTAAAATAGAAAAAAAAATATTCTCCTTAATATATGGACAAGACAAAATAGATAAACATGTATGTGAAAATAATAGAATCATAATAGGCCTAGCATGATAATCACGAAACTGCAAGAACCTCAGTAGGGGTAAATTCGGAGGGAAAAAATCTAAATTTGGATTGTTTACACATGCAGTGCAGTGTGTTTGGTGAAGACCTCAAGTTAACAGCTTGCAGAGATAACCTTTATTCGACATAAAATATTAATATTCTGTTAAAAAATTCAGGCAGAAGCACCTTACACTCGTTTATCGACACCTCTTGCTTTTCGACAGATTCGTACTTTAACACTGTATGACTAGCATGCCGGTGTGGGATAGTAATGGTCCGGACCTGTGGGCTGCTGCACGTGAACTTTACATTTTTCAGCTCGCGCGCGGTAAAACGTTTGGTCCGAGCGCACAAATGGAGAAGGGATTTGTGGCTGAATATAGGAGGTTTAAACGACGTCTTTGAAGTGGACGGTTCCCAGGGTCGCGTGCCGATTTTTCTGAGCTGTATGCGGACTGCGCACGCGGGTCCGCAGTGGCGGGTTGCGCGCGTGCGTTTGCGCGTACGCGGGTGCTGCTGTTGTAATTTCACGTCACATCAAGTTTGATCAGCGGTCCGATTGGATGATCTACAGCGCTGTCCTGAATTGAGGAGCTCTTGTGCTTGTTTGCTCGTATTCGGCTCTCGTCCTGTAGCCCGAATGCACCTATCCGGCATCGCGTGAGGGAGTAGGTGCACATCTGGAGGATTTTGTTGTCGCCCTCGCGCCCGGTCTGGATGTTGCGCGCGAGCTGAAGAATTCTAGAGGTCGGAGACAAAATGCGGCGCCGAGCGCACGCGAGCGTCCTGCTCCTGCCGTGGCTTGTGCTGCAAACACAGGCAGGCTTTCCAAACCAGATCAATATCGGTAAGTGATTTGATTATTTATTGCTCAAAACATAAAACATTTCCCCTTGCACACGTGCTGATCCTCATCTACCTGCTGCATCACCCACATATTCTTAATTCGAGAAGTTTGCACCTCTAGTGCCAAACAGAGCGTGAATTATATGAATGGCACTACTACTATCCCTCACTCGAACAAGTGTACATTCAGGTAGCCTAGATGTTCTTAACTCATCTGATTCTGATCTCACATACAGGTGGTCTCTTCATGCGCTCCACGGTTCAGGAACACAGCGCGTTCCGCTTCGCCGTTCAGCTCTACAACACCAATCAGAACGTCACTGAGAAACCCTTTCACCTGAATTATAACGTGGACAATCTGGAGTCGTCCAATAGTTTCTCAGTCACGCACGCGTGTGAGTCTATGCGCTTTTTTTCCTACATGCAATTCTGCACCTGTTCTCCTTTAAGTGTTCATAACGATACACTTCATATTATATAAATATATATATATCATCATAGACATTATAGGAAGACTTAGAAAAGACTTAGAAAAGACTTGTTCTTGCGCTCTTTGAGAATAAAAGCTCCTAATTCTCACCAAAGATGTAGGCTTGGTTTGCAAGGACATATTGTGAGGAGGCAGGAGACAACCCTCAGATTCTAATTTCTAAAACAAACAGAAACAATTCGAGCTATGAGTCACAGGACCTTGATCATTTTCACAATGTAGGTGTTGAGAAAATTCAATTGCGTGGATGTCTCATAGTACATGCATGTTTCCATAATTTCTCAGCCCACACCATATAAATAAGACTGCTGATCTGTCCTGTTTCTGATATCTGATAGTATGTCACTGAATCCTATACCGTTTTACCTGTTGTTACAAACTTTAAAGTTCATTGCATGCATTAAGTATGCATTCTTTTTTTTATATCAAGTGTTCTTCTTCTTTCTAGTCTAGCTGGGACTAGACGTCAAAAAGCGTCAGCGTTCGTTATGAAGCGCTGCCCCCACACAACTGCTAAAGACACATGCTCCATTTTTCTCATTTAAACATTGTCTCCAGTGAATTCATCAAATAAAACACAACCAAATATAAACTCTCATATTTAGTCCTTAAACAGAGAAAATGTTCAAATGAGAAAAATGGAGCATGTGTAGTGAAAATGTATAATTTTGTTGGAGGTGACAAAAAGCTAATGTTTTAATTTCCAATAATGAAGTTATTTATTTGTAGTTTTTATTATTTGGATATCAAGAAAAAGAAAATAAAGCGAGTGAAAAAGAAGAAAAAAGAACAAATAAAGACTGATAGTGTGAGAAGTTGGCAAAAAAGAGGAATGGAGAGGATAAAATGTGAAAAACTCTTCTGTGGCACAAGCCTCAGGTCTTTATAATGGAGAGATAAAGAAAAAGGGAGAAGGACTGCGAGAGAAAGAGCGATGATGATGAGTGCAGGCTGACATTTGCACACGTGCCCAAACCAGTGCAAGGGTTAGTGCCCTGCAGTGTGCGTGCGTGTGTGTGTGTGTGTGCGTGTGTGAGAGTGAGAGAGCTTTACCATCATTATAAAATGCCTGTTTACAGCTGCTGTCATTACCATTTTGTGTCTCTGACTGGCCTGGCTGCTCATCTGAGCGTGTCTATGTGAGAGACAGTGTTTGTGAGCTTTTGGTTTCCTCTCTTATGGTGTTATTGCTGCAGTCATTGATCTTTCTTCACTGCATTAACACACACACACACACACTGCTCCAGGCATCAGGTTGGCCCATTGGACAAAAAAATGGCCGGGCTTTTAAAAACATAAATAAAAAGATTTTCCAAGGTGAGACATTTGCACATACCTCTCATACTCTGAAGGTGATTTTAAAGTTTAATGAATAAACTGTGGAGATGCTCTTAAAGCTTAAAGTACACATCCAGAAATAACATGACAGGAATGACAAAGTGCTTTAACAGTGATGCAAGAATGTTTCATAAATAGAGACAGACACTTATTTTTCTCTCTGGGGTGGTGTTTGAATCAGAGCACACAAACTTTTGTATGCAGTGCTTTTATTAGTCAGGTGAGCCGGTTTTAGCTCAGACCAGTCGCTCAGTGTTGTGAGTGCTATTTGTGCGTCAAACGGATCCTGCGAGAAAAGGTTTTGACAGCATACGTATGCAGTGACCCTGCTGTTTTAATTGAGGCAATCTGTGTAGTGAAGAGAAAACGGTAGGGGTCAGAGGGTTTGTAAACATATTTTTCACTCTTTTGCTCTCTCTCTCTCTCTCCCTTTCTACTTTCCGTCTTCTCATCATTTTTTTCCTTATTGCTCCCTGAAGCGTTCGAGAGACAGATGAAAAGAAGGGCAGAAGGGTAGTAAGCAGATGTAACCTGCTTGCTCAGAAAAACAAATGAAGGAGAGAGAGACAATCATTACCTTGTCTCTGTATAATTTCTGCACCACTAGTGTCACCAAAGAGAATTGCAAAAATAACTACGGCATGAAATTGAAATCCACCCTATCTATTTTCTAAATGCATGTTATTAATTTTACTGAACGAAATGCATTTCATAAAAAAAAAAAAAACTTCTTGATCTTCTGGTGCAGTGTCACAACTTCTCTCTGGTCGGATTTCTAGTGTCTGATTTCTATAAAATAATTTCGTCCTCATAAACTGCCCACTTTCTTACAATCAGTTTTGTTTTTCCTTTCGATAATCCATTTCGCTAATATGTAGTTCATCATAATATGTAAGAAAATATTTAGGGTGCTCTGATTGATCTGCGACCAATCGCTATCGGCCGATAATCGCAAGCCTCTCAATTTGCCGATCTCGTTAACCGATCTCATGCTGACTCGCTCCTGCCGTCAGAGGTATGGCATGACATGCAGTGGCACCGTCTCAATCTCTGTCCAGCGCGGGTAAAATAATTATTAGATTAGATTCAACTTTATTGTTATTGTGCAGAGTACTAGTACAGAGCCAATGAAACACAGCATCTAACCAGAAGTGCAATCAGTAAATGTGTGTGTGTGTGTATATATATATATATATATAAACATATATATAAAATATATATATATATATTTATATATAAATCTAAACATATATATAAAATAAACATATATATAAGTAAATCTAAACATATATATAAAATAAACGTATTATAGGAGTGCAAGGCTTCAGGCTTTCATTTGTGCGCTCGGACCAAATGTTTTATCGCGTGCGAGGAGAAAAATGTAAAGTTCACGTACAGCAGCCCACAGGCCCGGACCATTACTATCCCATGTCTTTTTTTTGGTGAATTTAATTCAGCGTTTGAAATCAGGCTTGTGCTGTGTGTAAGCTATATGTGCAACAAAATTGCCCCATTGTAAAAACAAAAATGCACTGCATGTTCAAATATGTAGGTGAGATCATTATAATTTTGAAAAATGTCTAAACAATTACCCCTTCCCCCTCAAATAACCCCCATAGCTAATATTTTTTTGGGGGAGAACACAATGCAAATGGCCACAGATATATTGTGCACCTATAGTTGTTATCAAACAGGTTTTTCAAACACTCAAAGCCTCATCTGTAATTGGTCAGACAAACAAAGTCCCGCCACATCATTGGCCTGAGCAAACAAGCTGAGCACTGTTTTGGTTGCACCACAGAGCCACAGTGTTTACACTTTTCAGGAAAATCAACCTACACTTAGTTATAGATGACTCTATGTTAAGCTGAGTAAAAGAAAATATTGTAACAAAAAAGTACACTCTTCAGCTTTAAGGACTAAAATGAGAGAGTGAGTAAGAGCTGAATGTGTCTTTCTGAACTGCAGTGATCGTTTGGTTTGTTCTATCATGGTGAGAGCTGCTTTCCACCGAGGCGCAATCAATATAGAAAGAGGACAGGACAGGACCACACTCACACACACTGACTAAAACATATACCCCCACACACAAATACACACTAAAACATATACCCACACAAAAACAGCACTCAATTTGTGTGTATATATGACGTGTATGGTTATCTTTCTTTGGACTCATTTAATGAATATCCAGTTGGTGAATGCCTACTGCTATAGTATTCTCCCATAGCAAACTTTGTCAATCACAAATAATTACATTATATTATAATACAGCAGGCTACTGTGTATCATATACATTATTAACCTAACCCTAACCCTAACCCTAACCCTAACCCTAACTAAACACCAGCTTTAAATACATTTAGTGTGAAGGTGGATTATATCAATATTGCTTTATTCTGTCATGTAACACTTCCTCAAGATTTAATTTTGTGCTTCATTTTCTCACAGTTTGTGCTTACATTGTGCTTAAGTAGAAGTTGCAGTGGCCACTGAGGCATGTGTAGAGTCCATTCAGGACTCGCTTGAACAATTACTAAAACATCCAATAGTGTCAGCAAAAAATATAGGCTATGTGTCTCACTGATCATTGTCCAAGTGCTCTGATTGTTTTTTGTGAAAAGATCCCAATAGTTAATCAGTATTAAAAGTCAAATCATGACGGGCACCATTGTGCTCCTGTGCACCATACAGCCTCCGCCACCTACTGGACTGGAGTGTGAAGTGATGGGTGGTGCACAGGAAAGCAATGGCAGCCACGACAATTTTAGTGGATTAAAATTCTGCTCATTAAAAAAACACATTTTGATTGACTGCTAATTTAAATATTGAGGATGTTTCCCCTTCAGTCTTTGATGGGTATGGCTCTATATAGGCCTACACGTGTGTGTGTGTGTGTGTGTGTGTGTGTGTGTGTGTGTGTTTGTATGTAGTGAGTGTTTGCAAAGTTGTTCTTTGTTGTTGTTGTTGCTGTTGTTTTTTTTGCTGTACCAAAGCTCTCAATTGTGTATGAATATATTTTCTGTGCTGCATGATCATTTGAGCATTATTTTTTTTCAAGCGTAGGCTGTGTATGTGTGTGTTTATCTGTGTGTGATGATTTTTAACCTCTGGGCTCTCTGAGTAATTTGACATTTGCTTGTATTTTCTTCATTTTCTCCCTCATGCTTACATGCCACATAATTTTTTTGCCTTGCTTTTTTGTTTGTATGTCTTCTGGACACATTTGGGAACATTTGCCCCGTTTGGTCCTTTTCCTAGAATCAACTAACTTCTATCCTTCCATAGTCCCTTATTCTCTCATATTCTCTTCTTTTCAAGAGGCAGGTGTTTGTGTAAGGCAAAACATAATTTGCTTTGGGAAACAAATAGTAAAAATGTACTCTTTCTGGAGAACATATGGTTGTAAATATTCAGTTAATTAGACAGCAAAAGCTGAATTAATGCTTTACACTGACTTTTCTAAGGATTCATTCATGGTTAGGGTCGTGGAGACGTCAGTGAACTCAATCTGTCTACTGTCAGCTTCGCTACATGGTTGCTAGATTTAGAAACATTTGCAGTTTATCTTTAAATAATTTAGATGACAACTGCATTTAGGGTATTTTAAAATAAATAAATAACAAGACATTTGATTTGGATTTTAGAAGAATGTACGCCATATTGCAATACATGCGGTCTGTGAAATCAAATATGATGTCAAAATCTCTCCATTTTAACAGGCTATTGTCTCTTCAGGTTTTTTTTGAAGACGTACTCAGACACTCACATAGTACATGTACTCAGTAGACAGTGTCATAATACAAATCTAAATGCTTGTAAGTTTGTGTGCCTAATGTTTGTTTATTTTAAAATGCACTGACTGATGCTTCCATCTCTCTCTTGGTCTGGCAGTTTGTTCTCAGTTCTCGAGGGGTGTGTATGCAATATTTGGATTCTATGACAGGAGGTCAATGAACACATTGACATCGTTCTGCGGCGCTCTGCACACCTCCTTCATCACTCCATCTTTTCCCACGGACACAGATGTGCAGTTTGTCATGCAGATGAGGCCGAGCCTCCGGGGGGCGCTGCTCAGCTTGCTAGCCCACTACAAATGGGAGAAATTTGTCTACCTGTATGACACTGATAGAGGTGAGTAAACACACACACGAACACTATTCGAACAAGTGTTCGAACACTAGGAATAGTTCACCCAAAAATGAAAACGCAATAACACAAAAGAAGATATTTTGAGAAATGTGTTGTTGTTTTTCATTCAATGGAAGTCAGTGCTCACCAAAACTATTTGATTTCCAACATTCTTCAACATATCTTCTTTTGTGTTCTGCAGAAGTCATACAGATGGTGGTATGACATTTTTTGGGTGAACTATACCTTTAAAGTTGTAATGAAATGGAGGTAGCCTCTTTTCTTCCATATTGTGACGCCGAGTCAGCATCTTTAAACAGCTTATTGAATGTAACAGCATACTGAAAAATTAGATGCTCATGTGGTTAAATGTGTTCAAACTGATACAAAAGACTGCCTACTAACCTAATACGTAATCATTGTATGAAGGGTAGTGAGAAGTGTTGTGAGTGTTACACCAAAACAAGCAATTCAAACTTTGCTGTGTTGCACCAAAACACATGGATTACAGTCGAAATCGCAGATGTCTTCCTTTAGCTTTTCATTCACTTCCTTTCTAGATTGCTGGTAATCAGCGTAATATGGTTCCAGTCAGTAGTATTCGTGCACCACAAAAGTGGTGTAGAATGTGACAAAATAAGAGGTGAGTGTCTCAATGAAATCCGAACACAAGTAGTCACAGGAGATGCATTTGAAACGCATTTTAATATTAGGTGTAAACGGTAATGCGTGTGATTGGATGACTGAAATACCAGGTGGAAATAGGGCCTATAGAATACCAAGTCTGTCAGGGACGTCCACTGACATTTTGGGGGGCAAGTGCTCAAGTGAAAAAAAGGCACCCCTTGTATAATTACCTATAAAATGTAAAGTGTCAGATTGTTGATTAGTTACACTATTTATCACTATACACTATAGGGCTGTTATACCAATTAATTGAAATCAGTATCAACAAAATCCATCTTACCATTTATCAACCATGTACACTGCAATTACAATTGCCCAAATAATGTCATGATATTAATGTTCTAAATATAACATTTTGAATATAGAAATATGAAATGATGGGAAAAAAAATTAAATGGTGGCAAGTTGTAATAAGTGAATCATAGAATGATTCATTCAACCAACTCGTTCAAACTGGCTGATTCTTTCATGAATGAAGCAAGTGTTTCCGTTCACTTTACGAATGGGTCATTGAATATTTCACTCAGCCGATTCATTCAATAACGGTGAATCATTCAAGAACGAAACACCGCTGTGTGTTACTGGGAAACTTTTCTGCTTAGTTTGGCAAAAAACACTCACTTGTATGAAAAAACAATCACTCATTTTGTTTGTAAAATAGAGCAAAAACAGTCAAAATTGACAAAGTTGTGTCTATAAATGAGAAAATAATCAACTTATTGTTTATTGAACTGTTGTATAAAATAAATATCACATTTTGCAATCGTGCTGATATTCAAGAAAATAGCACTCTTGCTAGTGTGATATTGCTTAACAATATTATGTTATAAACACAAAATACAAGAACTCATACAAGGGCAATTCATATCTTGAATTTTGGGTGCATTTTTATTTATTTTAGTGGTATTTCTGATCTTGTATGACGCTATTTCACGTCAACGGCAGACTAGCTTGTGCTTAAGCTTAAAGGGGCAAAATATAGTTGCCCATGTGATGTCACAGGTCACCCAATATCAAAACAAGCCCTATTTGATCTTGAATAAATAAATGCTTTCTTTATAAGGAGGACGTTTTAAGCTATGAAACTTGGAGGATGCTTTATTGGTACAAAGACCATTTGTCAAAAGATCAAGGCATATTTGTTTTCTCATGTCATGACCCCTTTAATGGAGGGCTATTGGCTAAGTTAGGCTGGCTGTATTGAGATGTTTAAATAGTTGTTTAATTTCACAGTGGTGACAAACAGTGCCGAGGTTTAGCGCAGACACGATCGTTACCTGGCTGTCACCAATGAAGCAGATCCGGGAGACGTGGATGCTGCTCGCCTGCTCTGCAGAGCGCTGTGGTGACTGTGACGAGGAGAGGAGGAGGGGCTTGTGCAGTCTCACAGAATTATTAAGAATAAGTTGTCGGGCACACATGCTGTGTATTGATGCCACGGGCCAAATTGAAACAAAAAGTAAAATATAAAATAAAATAAAAAGTGTCTAGTTAGAGGCCAAAATGGCAGGTGCTTGAGCACCACTTAGGGTCTATCTGTGCATGTGCCTGATGCGTTGTATAGGTCTAATGTCTGCTTTTGTTCACACAAATATTAGAAATCAGATTTTTGCTTGCAAATTACAGCTAAAGCAGTAGACATCACGCCTCATATCAGGTATTGTGACAGCAGAGTCAATCACTGGTATAATTGAGGACCATTTTCCTCTCTGTTTGTGTTCCAAATCACCTGATGGGCTTACAGCCAACAATCACACATTTTTTTCCTAGCTTGTTTACTCTGAAGAGAGTGCTTACAGGGACAGTTTAAGATAACGAGAGACTTTGTTATGTTTACTCCAGGGATCCTCCTTAATGGATTAAACCCATCATACTAATGCACAGAATATTTGGAGTAACTGTGTACTTACAGCTAGAAGTTAATGGAATTTTGTTTGGACCTCCACTTCTTAATACAATAGGCGGCAAAATTCAGAGACCTCATTGATCATGTGAACTCATTTGTACAAAAGGTCAGATTTTCTTCTATTGAAGCACAAGATCATGCTCTTTGGAATCAGATCATTCTCAAATCATGATACAGTGAAGACAGTCTCAATCTGTTACCACCCTTAAAATCATCCACTACACTCAGCAGGGAGTTGTGCTGGTAGTGCCAAACTTTAAATGGCTTTACATCACCACAGGGCTCTTGGATCTGTTAAATATGCTAAACAGTGACGATTAAAAAAAATCTGCATGAGATTGGAGCCTTGGCTTGATGGTTCACATAAACATTCAGAGACATCGAGTTGTGATGTTCAGATGGGTGCCGCAATATTTGGCAGAGATGCTCAATAAATATTTCAAAAGGCCAAGTATATAATTTGGAAAATTAATCTGTCAGAGGTTAAGAGATATTTAATGAAGGACTGTAAAAGATTTTGTCCATACAGTGGTTAGCAAGACCCTCTTAATTGTTAATGAGGAGCAATGTTTAATTAACTCATAAACCTTTGCAGGTCTGAGCGCTGCTATGGCACGTGCCCTTCCTCTTAATAACATGTATGACTTAAAGATTTGAAGTGCTTGTGTGTATGTATGTCATTTGAATTCTCACCTCTCTGCAAGCTGTCAGTCTGGATTAATTGGTCACTGCTAAACAGCCTTGCGGTCTGGCACTCTAGGACGTATGCTAATTAAAATAGTGATTGAGTGTATGTGTGCGCGTGTTGTCCTGTAATAAATGTGGTCGCGGGGCTAAAAACGAGATCAAATAGAACAGGGCTGATTTGTGTCCTGTGTGTGTGTATGGCCTTGAGTTGGAGGTGATAAAGGCTGTTATTGCTTTTGTGTTTGCTTTGAATCCTTTAACAGGTTAAGTATACTTGTGGTATGTTGTCTATTAATACAGAAAATAATCTATCATCTAGCTATGTATCTATCTATCTGTCTGTCAGAAGATATGTAAATATGTTTTATTTTTTGCACCACTTTCCTTAGTGATGTTTTTTTCTTCTCTTGAAGACATATAGGATGGAAAGACTTTTTCCCAAATTTTTTTACGGTAATCATAGCTTATTTCAGAGCAAACAAAACACTCACTCGCTGAGGCGGGGTGCCTGTCCTGTCTAATATGTGCTGCAGTGGATCTGATGTATTACAGAAGACCTGATCAGTTGCGTAAAATATATGATCTGCATTGGATATGATCTATAGTGTAACGTATCAGAGAAATACATGAATGAAGGCCAAAAACACACCTGCACAAACATATGCATATGCATAAAATATGTGCGTTCTGCCATTGCATTAGTATCATTGGTGCAGAGTTGCAGTAATTACATTCACCATTTCTCTTTCTCAGCCTTCCCTCCTTTCATCCCTTCAGATTTGCACTGCATCAGCAGTTCCTGTGTGTTCTCAAACCAGGAAGAGAAATGAAGCAGTACTTGCTCCATCATTCTGGCCCAATTCTGCCCTGTTACTACATCTGCACAGGCCCGGTGCAGCAGTGTTTTTCACACCATGTATTATTCTCTCTTTTTCTCTCAGGGTTTTCCATCCTACAGGCCATCATGGAATCCGCAGTGATGAATAATTGGCAGGTGACGGCGCGTTCAGTGGGGAACATAGTGGATCCGCTGGAATACCGACGCATTGTTGAAGAAATGGATCGTCGGCAGGAGAAACGCTTCCTTATCGACTGTGAGGTTGAACGCATTAACAGTATTCTAGAGCAGGTAAATAAAAACACATCATTTCATCTGTCGGCCTGTGAGTCTGTTTACAGTGACTGTCTGTCTGTCATAGTGGTAGATCAGGAAAAGTTATCAGCCTTGTGGTATCGATCAATACCTTTCCAAAATTCAACTGTCGTTAGCGAATGAGGTGATAAAAATAGTGTGTGTGAAAGCGTGCGTGTGTTTGTCTAAGTAGGGCACAGCGTCCTATAACAAGGGAACAGTGAGAAAACTAAAAATACTCCCTTTCCTCTCATCCAAAAATACAGCTCTCAAAGGTACTGTTACATTCTCCGATTCTGTTTGTCTCTTTCACTTATTCTTTCTCTTTCAGTTTTTTTACCCTCTGTCTATATTTTCCTGTTTTTTCCCCCACACACTCATATGCATTGAAACAGAGTAGAAAAGAATGTGTGTGCGTGTGTGTCACTAGGAGGTCACAGAGATAATGAAATCCACAAGTAGATCAATCAGTGCTCAGAGCTCTGCGCTTTCAGCAGACTGGCTGTCTGTTGTTATTTGTAAATCAATAGCTGTGTGTGTGTGTGTGTGTGTGTGGTTGGGTCATACCTTTATGTTGTGCTGGCACAGCACTAAAAATTTCAATATTGCCAATGTATTCAAGCACTGCAACTTTGTAGAACAATAAATAATAACACAAGTCCTGTGATGTGTGGGAATATGCATTGTAACAGCTCCACAGTTCCCAACAGGTTCAAGCAGGACAATGGAGACAGTTCATTCATATCTGATTACGTAACAGTGGGCACTACTGACCTGATTGGTTTAGTGAAAAAATATTTTAAATCTATCCATCTATCTGTGTATATACATTTTCCCTAACATAAATGTTGTGGTTGTGACACTTGACATTTTTCATTTAAAATAAAGTATTTTTTTTATATTTGGCTTTATTTGTGATTTAAAATATTCCATGACGTGGCAGAAACTATTACCCATAAAATGACTATAAAAGACCTTGTCACTCATGGCCCGTGACTTTTCCCTAGTATTCAGCTATACTAATAATAAAAAGAAAGACGTCATTATTTTTCCCCAGTGCACTCCACCCCCCCACCCCCCCAATTATTTACTAATAATAAAAAGAAAAACGCAAGCAAACTTTTTCTTTCCTCCGCTGGGACTGCAAAGTGCCCATAGTTACAGAATCACCCTTCTGCAGTTAAGGCTTTTGCATTTTGTTTCCAATTTCGCCTGTCATTCGTTGGTTTTGATATCATGTCCACCTAAACTATCAGACATAATGCTAGATGACACTCTTCCATTCTTTTATTTCCAGGTTGTGATCTCAGGAAAGAACGGTCGAGGATATCATTACATCCTGGCTAATCTTGTGAGAAAATACACACACACATACAAAGAGCTCTTATTTCCTAACCTTCTGTGAGTGACCTTTCACTTTTGACTATTGGCCATTGCTCTCTGCAGGGGTTCTCTAACATGAGTTTGGATAAGGTGTTTTCAGGCGGAGCAAATATTACCGGATTCCAAATCATAAATTCTGATAGTCCGATTGTGCAGCAGTTTCTCCAGCGCTGGGAGCGGCTCGATGAGAGAGAGTTCCCTGAGTCTAGAAACACTCCCCTGAAGGTCTCTCTCTTTATTTCTATGCTTATTTATGTGCATTTGTGATGTGTTTATTTGGGAGTGTGCCACTTGTGAATAGCTTGTATGTGTAATTTATGATAACATATTTTGATGAGTTTAATGTAGCAGTCATGCAGTAGTTTTATTAATCATCTCTTTTTTGTTGTTTCTTGCCTATGTTGCTGAAATTCTCCCATACTGCACCTTTATTTAATAGAATATGAGCACTCATTTGGTCAAAATGCAGTGTATTGAAAAAACTGCTAGTCTTAGTGTGGTTCTCTTTCTATACTGATGTTTCCATGGATGCAAACCGTTTGTCTGTTTGTTGTCATGTTTAGTATACATCTGCACTGACACACGATGCCATCCTGGTGATCGCTGAGGCATTTCGGTATTTGAGACGTCAGCGCGTTGATATTTCCCGTCGAGGGAGTGCAGGCGACTGCCTTGCCAACCCGGCCGTACCATGGAGCCAAGGAATCGACATTGAAAGAGCTCTCAAAATGGTAGGAGCGGTCCACAAAGGGCCTCAGACAGAGAGCTGAGAGACTTCTTCTAAGAGTTAGAAAAACAGCAACATTCACATTTTTTACTATAAATGAATGTTCACTACTGTTTAGATATGCATTTACATTTGTTGAAATAGTTTGTGTTTATTTTCATATAAATGATACCTATATTACCTTTAATAATGTTGTTTCATGCTTTTCTTGTCTTTTTCTTTTGCTTGTTATTTTGTGGGTGTTACTGTTCCTGTGTGCTTTCCTTCTGCAGGTTCAGGTTCAGGGTATGACGGGAAATATTCAGTTCGACTCCTTTGGACGGCGATCAAATTACACCATTGATGTTTATGAAATGAAACCGGGAGGAGCCAAAAAGGTTAGTGGCTCTGGAAGGGCAGTTTCTATAAATTCACACAATATTAATGTCACAGTGAAGCCACAAGTCACTTTAGAACATTTAGCAGTGCTGAAAATGAGACTATATGTATTTATACACTTACCGGCCACTATATTAGGTACACCTTGCTAGTACCGAGTTGGACCCCTTTTTGCCTTCAGAACTGCCTTATTTTATCGTGGCATAGATTCAACAAGGTGTTGGGATTCCTCAGAGATTTTGGTCCATATTAACATGAAAGCATCATGCATTTGCTGGAGATTTGTCGGCTGCACATCCATGATGCAAATCTCTCGTTCCACCACATCACAAAGGTGCTCTAATGGATTGAGATCTGGTGACTGTGGAGGCCATTTGAGAATAGTGAACTCATTGTCATGTTCAAGAAACCAGTTTGAGATGAGCTTTGTTACATGGTGTGTTATCCTGCTGGAAATAGCTGTCAGAAGATGGGTACACTGTGGTCATAAAGGGATGGACATGGTCAGCATCAGCTTCAAGGTTCGACGTGTTGTCCATTCAGTGATGCTCTTCTGCTTACCTCGGTTGTCAGCAGCCATATCACCCTGTAACCCAAGACTGGTTGCCCACTGTAGCTAAGCAGGGTTGAGCTTGGTCAGTACCTGGAAAAAACTAGGATGCTGTTGGAAGAGGTGTTAGTGAGGCCAGCAGGGGGTGCTCAACCTGTGGTCTGTGTGGGTCCTAATGCCCCAGTATAGTGATGGGGATTGGGGACACTAAACTGTAAAAAATCACCATTGGCCTCTGTCCATCATCATGGTCTCCTAATCATCCCCAGCCCATATATACTGATTGGCTTCATCACTCTGTCTCCTCTCCACCAATACGCTGGTGTGTGGTGGTCATTCTGGCACAATATGGCTTCCGTTGCATCTTCCAGGTGGATGACATTGCACATTGCACATGCACATTGGTGGTGGTTGAGGAGATTCCCCCTTTCCATGTGTAAAGCGTTTTGAGTGACGCGAAAAGCACAATAATAATGTATGACCTCTGGCATCAACAAGGCATTTTCTCCCACAGAACTGCCACTCACTGGATAGTTTCTCTTTTTTTGGACCATTCTCTGTAATCTCTAGATATGGTTGTGTGCGAAAATCCCAGTAGATCAGCAGTTTCTGAAATACTCAGACTAGCCTGTCTGACACCAACAACCATGCCACGTTCAGAGTCACTTAAATCATCTTTCTTCCCCTCATCTGATGCTCAGTTTGAACTTCAGCAGATCTTATTGACCATGTCTGCCATGCCAGTTGCTGTCATGTAATTGGCTAATTAGATACTTGCGTTAACTAGCAGTTGAAAAGGTGGCCGATGAGAATGAATACTGTATATAATGTTTTTTCTTTTGCTCCAAAAACAGAAAAACAGTCATTATTAACTCTTTCCCTGCCATCGATGTAATTTTCCGTAATTTTTGACAGGACGATTCCTAGGGCTGGGCGATATATCGCATGACATTGTTATGCGCATCTCGCCAGTAAAGCCGGTTCCTTGATTAGTAGTAAATCGCCATCACCTGCTTTCAGATGGAGCGGCATTTACTACACAGAGCCGTAGTTCACTGACAAGCTGAGCCATATCGCATTAATTATCGCAGGCGATACATCCGTGATAATTAATGCGATATGGCTCAGCTTGTCAGTTAACTACGGCTCTGTGTTGTAAATGCCGCTCCATTTGAAAGCAGGTGATGGCGATTTACTACTAATCAAGGAACCGGTTTAACTGACGAGATGCACATAACAATGTCATGCGATATATCGCCCAGCCCTAACGATTCCCACCATTGATGGAACTTTCTGGCAATCCGTGTTTTCACTGTTTTACAGTAGGGGGTGCTGTTAAGCATCTTCTAAAAAGTACAAAATCTCAGGATCAAAACACATGCGAAAATGAAGCAGAAACAAGTGATAGAAGCACTGCTTATGCACATGTAGTCTTTGACAAAAATGTGATTTTCTCAGCTTTTTGTTCAAAATGTTGCTTACCCACATAAAAAAAAAAAAAGAGAATACATGAAGCTAGAATAAAAAAAAGAATTGTTTAAAAGCAGAGGCTTTGTTCTTTCTTTTGATATTGCATGTTCAATTGTGGAAATGATCAAAAATGCTGGCAGTGGCTGGCAAAAAAAAAAAAAAAAACGCTGGCAGGGAAAGAGTTAAGCAAGAGTTTTTTTTTATTGCCATCTTACCGCCCTCTTTTAGACCCTCATCATTAAATGTTTAATTTGTTTCCCATTTCTTTTTTTCCATTTTTTTTTCTTAACTGTTTTTTATAGTACAAATAAACATTTTATCTTAAAAGATCAAGGAAAATTGTATTTCTCACTATACAACCCCTTTAACGTGCACTTGAATGCTCAAGCTACCGTCATACTTGCTTTCTTCCTCCATCATTCATGAGATCATGTTTCTACTGAGTCATTCTCTTTCTGTATTACCCATTTCTTTTATTGGTTGACAGTGATTGATTGATTCTATTTATTCTTTTGCTGTTTCTGTTTCTGTCCCTTGCAGATTGGCTACTGGAATGAATTAGAGAAATTTGTTTATATAGTGGAGCAGCAGGTTACCAACGAATCCTCATCTGTGGAAAACAGAACCATTGTGGTCACTACTATCATGGTACACTATCTAAAGCTGCTTTTAAATATGCCGAACCATGACCCTTCTGCCCTCTCAGGTTTAGTGTCACAGTTGCATTGCATCCTGGGGGGTCAGAACGTTTTTATGTTTTGCTTTGCTTTGCACTCACTCACTACATGTTGAAACAGTCGATCACAATAGAGTGTTTCAACTGTATCCGTGTGAGTGCCAAAGCATTTTCAGTTCCATTCCAGTGGCCTGTTGTAGCAGTGACATCACAATACTGGCTTTGGTAAGAAATAGGTTATCTCTGCTTCTTTCACTTCACCAAACGTAAGTACTGAACAACTGAGATGTCGGGCTGGATGCAGATGACAGTGTACATAGACACATGCAAACAAAAATTGGCTTAGGGTTTTCTCACACATGTGCAATATTAAGTAAAGTGTTTTATTTTACATCCCCTCAGAGTTCAGATGTTCTCTGCATTTTCTAGCTGAGCTGTTTTTAATTTCCAGCTGTCAAATCAGAAGTGCCCATTAGGTGCAGACAGTTATTCATTTAGCTCCCTAAAATGACATAATCGTCCCAGCAGAAACAATGAATGTGAGCAGGGACGTGACTGTGAGCGAGAGTGAGCAGTGTCCACTCAATAGCAAATCAATACAATTAAAGTTTTTGCTTAGATTGGCTTTTACGTATTTCTCTCATTTCTGAGTGGCTATTTAAGTGCCACATGAAGACGAGTTGTGGTTGGGAACCAGCTCAGTGCCTTTTCATTCAATATTACGCTCCAGTTATATGTATAGTTACAAAATTAAATGCATACAAATGTACTGCCACTGTTTAGATACATCCTATGAAATACAGCTGCAATTTTGTTTGACTAAAAATAAAAAATCTGACCAAGCAGCCCTAATTTTGTAACTCCCAACCAAAGCAAAATGATGAATATATTCGAGTGAACTGTGGTTTTATACAATTTTAAAATAGCAAAATGTAATTAGAATTTTACTTTCCATCCCATATATTAACAGTTAACAAGAAATGCAGAACTTCTTAATCTAGAGCATTTCAAACAGGACACGTGCAAGGTTATGCACGTGATAATGTTTTGCCTACTGGACATGTTACGTTGGACGACTCATTGTGTTTAAAGAAACATGTGTTAATTGAACCAAATGCCGGAATTGAATCGGTTGGGGCTGTAGAGTGATTACAGCTGGGCTTAAACGAGTTTCATAATTACGTCCTTAATGAAGAACTCTGAGAACTTGAGGGCAGGAGGGGGGGATAGAGGCGAGGACTGAGATGAAACTGAAAGAATATTAATTAAAGAGTGAATATGGTAATTAATCTTTTGAATAATGCATAACCTGAAGGTCACAGAAACCAAATCCTAGTGAGGAAAACATCAAATGAACTTCAGAACTGTGTCAATGAGGAATACAGTTATTTTAATACAGGTACATTAGAAAAGTGAGCATTTATAAGACCAGTCAGAATTACATAAATAAACATATTTCACTAAATTTAGTTAGTCACAGAAGCAGTCATATTTAAATGTACCACAAGGTTCGCCTTATGTTACATTTAAAAGTGGTAATGACTTCTTTCTGACTCTGCCTATGATGATCTCATAAGTAGATACAGAAAGTGAAAGAAGAACTAAATCTTAGGTTAATTAGATGATTAGGTTAATAAGAGTTTGTGAAAGGAATGTTTTATTCTGCATAAATTGGACAGATGTGCCTGTGTATAGAAATCTCATATAAACTGACTGAAAATATTGAGTTTAGATGGGCCAGTTTGTAAAAAAATTTTTTTTTTTAAATAGAGTTTGATCTGATGCTATTAAAGCAGTATTTTGATTGCTTTTAATGTTAGAGTTTCATCATCATTCATGTTAACATCTGGCCTGATTAAAATAGTTAAAAGCATGCACACATGTGAGAAAACCTCTGCCACCCTCTTTAACCCACCCACCTGCATGCAATTTAGACGTACATGTGTGTAAGTTTAAGTGGAACCCCCTTAAATTTGCTTGCTTTAGACTGACGAATGACTATGAGAGGACCTGCAACTTCACTTCACGTCTTTCTCTCTCCACTTTGAGAAATTAGATTCCACTGAATAGCACTGTCCACAAATCCAAAACCCACTTTAAATTCAAACTAGCCTTCCTCACAGCTGCTGTTTGTTTGGTAGCTTGGCTGTTGGTCACATTGCTGTTACAAGACTCAAAATGCATGTTTATATTTCAGTATGTGTTTGTGCGAATGAGTAAGAATGAATGTGAATGTGTGTGAGAGAGAGAAGTATCGCCATGATGGCAGACTAATGATTTTTTTGTGTTTTCTGGGCTGTCAGTCTGTAAGCCAGCTCAACCTCCTCTGATTTGGTTAACAGGAAGCTCCATATGTAATGTACAAGAGGAATTATATGCAGATGGATGGAAATGATCGCTATGAGGGCTACTGTGTAGACTTGGCATCAGAAATCGCGAAGCACGTCGGCATTAGGTACAAACTGTCCATTGTAGCTGATGGGAAATACGGAGCACGCGACCCTGAGACCAAGACCTGGAACGGCATGGTGGGGGAGTTGGTATATGGGGTGAGTGCTGGGAAAATGATCCTGCAATGGGAAGGTTTTGGTGGTGGGATAGTGGCTGTGTGAAGCCAGCAACACTTAGGAGGCCTCATATATAATCACTGACCGCTCTGTCAAAATAAATGTCACAGAATCACTGTTTATTTTTTTTTGCAGGTTTCAAAATGTGTCATGCAGAATCTTTTCATATAACTGAGTTGTTTGCTTTATGAGTTTGGTGCTTGTCAGAGTTGTTCTCAACATTTATTTCCTGTGTCATTTATTTTGACACTGTAATGTGATTTTTACATTATTTACAGTCTCCTGGTGTTGCTGACATCACCCAAGTCTTTGGTCATGGTCAGTGTTTTTACACAATAAAGCTCCAAAGTAGTGTCTCTCTGCATGTTGTTGAGGCACAATGACTAAATCAATTTAAATTTATTTACAAAAAAACCCCAAAAACAGCTTCGCCCAATTTGTTCCTGGTTGCTGTTAAAGTTAAACAACACAATATATTCTCTAAGAATGAGAAGAGTGTGTGTTTCTATGCTTTTGTTTTGTTTCTGTGTGATATTCAACATATCCTGCCTATATGAGATGCATATCATTTAATAATCTCAGGTGAAGAGTGTTTAACTGGATTTTCAGTCTTTTTTTTTACTGAAATGATCTTATACACAATACTATAATGCACTGTGTATCTTCATCATATCGGTTATCAGTTAATGTTGGAATTTTTATGTATATATTGACAAATATTTGATATTTTTCAGCAGATATATAATAGTTAATTTAATTTAATATAAATGTATATTTTTCAGGCATTTATCGTAAACAATTTTTTTGTTTACGATAACAAAATGTCATGTCATGAAAATAATTCCTGGCTTCTCTGTATTGGCCAGAATTGAGCGCATCCTTACACACAATGTTATTATGAATTTTTATTTAGTTCTATTGTTGAATTTTAAATCGAGTTCTGAGTTGCATTCATAAGCAGATGGAGACAAGAAGGCATTATGGGACAGAAGTACATGGTAACATTCTGCTACATACAGTTACAGCATACAGTTAAATGTAAAGAGTGAACCAAAGGTTCTCCATTACTTGCTGTTATGAACCTTGTAAAAGTGTTGTTGGTACTGAAACAACTGGTTCACTCCTCGATTCTGCATTTTTATTGTCATTAGACTTTGAAAATGTTAAACTATCTAATCACATTTCCATGATCACACCATGACATTGTTTTTCTCATATTATAAACTTCCATGTTTCCAGAGGGCAGATATAGCTGTGGCTCCTCTCACTATAACCCTTGTCCGGGAGGAGGTGATAGATTTCTCCAAGCCCTTCATGAGTCTGGGCATTTCCATCATGATCAAGAAACCACAGAAGTCCAAACCGGGAGTCTTCTCCTTCCTAGACCCATTGGCCTATGAGATCTGGATGTGTATCGTGTTTGCATATATCGGTGTGAGCGTGGTTCTCTTCCTGGTGAGTCGTTTCAGTCCATACGAATGGCACCTGGACGAGAATGAAGAGGCGAAGGATCCGCAGACACCACCTGACCCGCCCAACGACTTTGGCATCTTTAACAGTCTCTGGTTCTCTCTTGGAGCTTTCATGCAGCAAGGATGCGATATCTCGCCAAGGTTGGTGTATTGTTTAGCCCGTTCTTGTCTCTCCATCCTCATCTTTCTCTCTCCCCTCATCTTTGCATTTTATGGTTGTCTCGTATTTCATGGTGCATATATGTTATTTTACTTGGGGTGTTTCACTTGTCAATAAGCTAAAGCTTATCTCCGTCCTAACCCTTAACTCATTCTATCATTGTGTCACTTCATTCATTCACTCAAACACTCATCAGTCACAATATTGTCACTACAACTGTTCCTGTCTTTCTCCACTTTTCCTCTTTTGAAATATAGCTTGTGTTAAATCAGTGGTTCTCTCTTTTTTTCACTCCTCTTTGGAACTAAAGAAACTTTCGCTCCACATTCAGCCAATAATATAATAATATATCAGTATTGCTGCCAAGTTTTGGCACTTATAATGACATATAATCATTTAACAGATGCTTTTGTACGAAGCAACTTAAAAATGAGAAAAAACAACAAACAATTTAATGCACATGAACCAATGTCATGTGCAGTTACATTATGAAGTTTTTATTCAAATGCTTGCTGTTTAATAATAAAATATTACATTCTTTTTAAAAACACAATGAAAACTGCATGTTTTGGATAATGATCCAGCATGTTTGCTGAATTATGAAAAGTTACAGTCTTCACTGAAAAAAGTTGGAAAAAATATATTAAATAAAACAGGAAATGTCTTTTATGATATCCAGAAATAAATGAAATAATAAACAAATGATACTGCTTTACAGGCGCAATGATAAAAGGTTAGTTCACCAAAAAATGAAAATTCAGTTATTTACTCATTGTCATGTTTCAAACATACTGTAAGTAAACAAGATTTGAGAACTGTCTTGCGCTTTGAGAACCATTGCTTTAAGTGATGCTTGACACCAACTAAAATAATTTATATTCACCATGTGTTGACTGTAAAATGTACAGATTTTCTCTCTTTCACTGTCTTTCTCTCTTTCTTGGAGGGCTACCGTGTTCTTGCTGCATGTCTCTATTTTACTGTCAGCAGTTTGGTGTTTATAAACTGTTTCAGTGGAGGATTGTCAGCCCTCTTCACTCATTCCATCGTTCTTCTATTCAGTCATTTGATTTTCCTGTCCATCTTACTCACCAAATTCCTCTTGGATTTGTCTTTCATTCTTGAAGTGATCTTTGTGACCCTGTTCTCATCCTCATCTTTCTTCCGGCCCTTCATTAGGGAGACCTGCCCAAACAGAAGCTTCAATTGTACTTTGAGTGATTGTTTTGTCCGTAGCTTGAAGACCTTTGCATCATTTATCAGCAGTAATAGCTTTAATATGTGTGAAATTGTTAATTGTTAACCTTTCACAGGGGATTTGTTTGCTCTCCTATTGTCTCTCTGTCTCTCTCCCTCACTCCCTCTCTCTCTCAGGTCTCTGTCTGGCCGTATTGTTGGAGGTGTGTGGTGGTTCTTCACTCTGATCATCATTTCATCCTACACTGCCAATCTGGCTGCTTTCCTGACTGTGGAAAGGATGGTCTCGCCTATAGAGGGCGCAGAAGACCTGGCCAAGCAGACTGAGATCGCCTACGGAACGCTCGACTCCGGTTCCACTAAAGAGTTCTTCAGGGTAAGACAGCAATAGAAATGTTCTATCAAATGCAATATTACCACAATTTTTAGCCAAGCTGGTGTGGTTATTGATGATAGTAAAAATAGTGTTCAGTGCCATTGTTTCCCAACCATATCTTGATTTTATTTACATCTACACTACCATTCAAAAGTTTGGGGTTGGTATGATGTTTTTGAAAGAAGTCTCTGATGCTCCCTAAGGATGCATTTGCTGTGGAGGTGAAGACGACAACTCCCATGATTCCACGCTCATTCACGGCATCAATCTATGACTTTATAATAATAATAATACATTTTATTTGTAATGTGTTTTTCTTAAACCCAAAGCGCTAATTCATACCTTTGTTATTGTTTTGAATAAACGATCTCTAGCGGTGAAACTTACATACTGTGCCTTCAATGGATCCTTGCTAAATAACTAAATGGATGTGCCAAAAAAAAAATTCTGCCTGTCTGAACAAAGCCTAATGTACATTATTCAACTCATTAGCCATAGTAGCTGAACTGAATTTGTCAATTAAATGAGACATTCAAAATGTGCAGTATTGGAAAGGACTTTGTTACAGGATTGAAAAACACTGATATATAGGATTGAGGGAGTATGTGATATTGCTATGATGACAGTTTATAAATGTCATACTTTATTGGCTTAATTTACACATTAGAGGAGCAAGAATATAAATGATTGTTGCCTAACACCTAGAGATGGGAAGTCCGATTCTTTTCCGCAAACTCTTTTTTTTCTGACATTTTGTTTCAATAAACTGGTTAAAAAAAACGATTCAGTTTGTTTACATAACCACACAATGATGTCAGGTATACACAACTCTATTATTAAAGCACCCAATAGTCAGAAACAGAAACATGTTGGACATGCTCGAAAGACTCAGTTCAGTGTACTGTTGGACTAACTGGAGTGGTGTATGAGTTGACAAAAACCGGTATCATATGATAATATCATATACTCCTCGATATTGGCTCATTTCAAGATGGAGAGACTGTCAGACAAGTCTGTAAGTGAGTTTTGATTGATTAACTTGCTGAATTGAGCCAAAAACTGTTTCAGACAGTTCAGTCCGATTTGGTGAGCTGGTTCAGCCAGTTCACAAAAAAAAACAGGGGGGAAAAAACGATTAGTTAGCGAAGTTGTCGCACCGCACTGCAACAGCTTGAAGCATGTCTACACTGGACGCAACAAAGCAACTGTTGCAAATCTATTTGTTCTTTGTGTCAGAAGTAGCACGAGTGCTTGGAGTACATCAGAAATAAAACGGGACATCAGTTCACTGTCGGGATTTATTGTGTCGTGCCGGATCCAGTGTAGACAGCATCACTGATTATTATGGTTTCTTATTGCGCATTCTATTTGCTTTGGTCGCGTTGCATCGGGCCGCTCACGTCTGGTGTAGACACAGTGTTAAGTAACTTTAATACTAAACTAGTTGATATAAACGAAAGCACATATTTGTGTGCATTTACCTGCAAGAAATTCTGACAATAAAATATGATGACAGACTACTGGCAATCTGACAAAGACATGTCACCACAGACACGCAACCATCTTTGACTGAAAACATGTTTTACTGAATCTTTGCCATAAACCGTTTTCAAGTGAGGTAGCCAGGGGGCAGAGTGTGTGTTCGTGTCTGTCCATGTGTTTTGAGATGACAGGGAGCAGGGCAGTTTTAAGATGACCCAGATACAACACTGCTGATGAGCTCATCCTGTCATTTCACCTTAATGTCACGATTACTCGCTAATGCGTGTGTGTGAAAGCAGATATACATGTGCACACACTCATGCACGCACTTAAATCAGTCACTCACAGTCACTGTCACGTCGCAGACCCCCTATAGAGTGGTTGGAGTCAGAGTTTTAGAGAGAGAACACATGAAAAGAGATGCCTTCTGCTCTTCTCTCTTTCATGAGTTGTCATCTGCTAACACACTGGATCAGAGCAGAGATGACAGGAGAGCAGCTGACATGGAGTTGGACTGAATGTGATGTGGAGACAGTCTCCACCTTGTGTTCATAACTTATTATTTCAGAAATAAATAAAAAACATCATGTCAATAGAAGTGAATTCTGTTTCCTGTCTGTACTAGCAAGTAATAAAGACAATTCAACTTATTAGATGGTGATGCTTGTTTAGAGTTTAGGTTTTTACGTTGAAAAAACAATGTGCATATATTGTTTCAGCCAAACGGACCCCACAAGTAAAGTGATTTAAAGGAATAATCACCTTCATGTCATTCCAAAATTGATGACTTTATTTCTTCCATGGAATACAAAAGGAACATTTGCTGTGCTGGTACTCTTTTCCATGGAATTACAATGAGTGAGGTCTGACCCTTTCAAACTTCAAAAAGGATGCAAAAACACCATAAAATTATCGCAAAGAGGCACATGAGACTATTTTATTTAGCAAGGATGCATTAAATTTATCAAAAGTGATGTTGAAGAC
Organism: Abramis brama; assembly: GCF_963993115.1. Lineage (NCBI taxonomy): Eukaryota > Metazoa > Chordata > Actinopteri > Cypriniformes > Leuciscidae > Abramis > Abramis brama. The sequence goes on along the minus strand of NC_139967.1, from coordinate 14,164,674 downwards.
ATTTACATTGTTACAAATTTTCTTTTACTGTTTTCTTTTAGATCTGCTGTGTAGCCGAAAACAAAGTTTGTTGCATTATTTTCCTGTTATCACTGTAAAGCTGCTTTGAATCTGTATTGTAAAAAAGCACTATATAAATAAAGGTGACTTGACTTGACTAGGGATGCACCATATTTCGGACACCATATCGGTATCGGCCAATATGTTAATTTTTACTGGTATCGTTATCGGCCCAATAAGAAAATTTGGCCGATATATTAAAGCCGATAAATAATGTATTATTTCCTTCAGCTGAGACACTTCTGATGCGCACTGTTCGCCATGATGCTTTTGAATTGCTGAAATATGATTGGAATCCCTCAAAAAAGGAAAATACAGTTAAGTTCAACATGCGCAACGAAAAAAGTCATAAAAGCTACATAAATTATAATGAGAACATCATAATTTTGTGCTTGGGATATGGCTTTTAATGTTGAGACTTTTGTTTTTGTAATCAGGCTCTCAAAATGTTATACAAATTTGGATTTAGATTTATCGGCCAATATATCAGTCATCGGCTTTCAAATATAAAGGATTATCGGTATCGACCAAAATGTTCATATCGGGGCATCCCTAGACTTGACTTGACAAAAAAATCAAGTATCAGTTTCCACACAAAATATTAAGCATCACAACATTGACAATTGTTAATAAGAACATTGATATTAATAAGAAATGTTTCTTGATCATGAAATCAGCATATTAGAATGATATCTGAAGGATCATGTGACACTAAAGAGTAATAATGCTGAAAATTCAGCTTTGCCATCACAGGAAAAAAAATTGATTTCAAAATATATTAAAGAAAACAGTTATTTCAATATTATTTAAAAATGACTTTTACTGTATTTTTTATCAAATAAGGGGAGACTTATATAAAAAATTGTACCGACCCCAAACTTTTGAAAGGTTGTGTACATTTTAAATGACTGATAGTCATTGCATCTAGTTGGCTCTCAATACATCATTTAAAGAAGCATTTTGGGGAATAATCACTCATCTAATAGTGTAAATTGGGACTATATGTTTATCATGTCTGAAAAGAGTCATTATTTTTGCATTTGTTTTGTGTCTCCAGTGGCACAGAAATTGCACACTTCCCCCTTTGAGTTCTACAGTTTGTGCCTGAAAACGCAAGAAAAACACATTCACTCATACACCAGCAGTGTGTAGGTCAAGTTAACCTACTTGCATGTACGATACTTGTGAGTGTATGTGTGTAAAACTGTGTCCTATAAAAGCAGGACTGTGTGTATCTGTCCTAATAAATTTAGGTGTGTGTGTGTGTTTACCCCAGAGATATCCTGTCCGCTACATGGCCATTTATATCTAGTCTCACAAGAGATGGACACAGAATATTTTGGTTTATGAAACTTAAGTTTGCAGAAGGACAGAAGAATTCCAAGTATTAGTACAACCATAATTTATCTGTTCTTTCATTCATTCATTCTGTGCATTCTGAGTGTGAGGATATTGTGTTAGATAACTGTGTGTTGAAATGCTGAGTTTTTTTCTTAATATAGTCATGTACTTTAACTCCAGATACAGGGCTTGTTTTAATGTCACCGAAAGGAAAAGCCTTGGACAGGCAAGCATGGCAGATGTTTCTTCCTCTAGAGAATGTGAGGGAACTTTGCAGTGATTATTTCAAGAGCTCTTAATTTTCTGTCTTTTCTTCTATTATTTTATACTCTGCTCTTGTCAGGTTTAGTCTCATTATTGAAGGAGGCTCCAAGATCAAATGTCCCTGAAGGATCTTGTACAAAAGACTCATTGAGAGGAGAGTTTGAGGTCTTTAGTTGACAATGTGTCTGGGGTGGGATGTACATGTTGTAAGACACCTGAAACTCAAGAAAAACACATTCACACATTCATTTATACACTAGATGTTTGTAGGTCAAGTTTAAATCAATGTTTCTTGATTAAATTATGTTTTTTGGTTTTAAATCTAATGAGCATTTAAATGGCAGACCATAGCATATGGCAGGGTGCTGCATGTGTACTGATGAAAAGCTAGAAATGCTCCTGGAATACAGGATATATATGTAACAAAAATTAGCTATTTTCAAATAATATAGTGGAGAATTATCAGTGGTGGCTAATGATGGGCTGGTGTAGGTCCCAGTCCCAGTCCATCCCTTGCTGAGAAGACATTTTAGCCTGTAAAATGTCATAAAACCCATTTCTATCTCTCTGAACCTCCATAGAACACGTTTCTATCTTTCCTAACCTTGCCATTAATTTCCTTTCTTTTTTCTCTTTCAGCGTTCAAAGATCGCCGTCTACGAGAAGATGTGGTCCTACATGAAGTCCGCCGAGCCTTCCGTGTTCGTTAAGACCACCCCCGACGGAGTGGCTCGCGTGCGCAAGTCAAAGGGGAAGTTTGCGTTCCTGCTCGAGTCCACGATGAACGAATACATCGAGCAGAGAAAGCCTTGCGACACTATGAAGGTGGGAGGGAACCTGGACTCCAAGGGCTACGGTGTGGCCACGCCCAAAGGGTCGGCATTAAGGTGGGTGGAATAATATAACAATTCCCTCTGTTGTTATAGTATTCCACCTACCCTGATTCCACCATCTCTCTTTTCTCTCTGTCTTCATGTTTTGTTTTTCATTCTTATTCTCTCACCCTTCTACCTTTTCTCAATCTCTCTACCTCAAACTCTTTTTCATTCTTTTTTGTTTATCACTCTATTTGTCTCTCTTTCTCTTGTGGTAAATGACAAGGTAACCGTGTCTTGTGTGTCAAGTTTTTTGTTTTTTTTAGTTATGTCTGTTGTGTTAATGTTTTACCGTGTTTCTCTCTACAGAAATGTAATTTAACTTGTTAATTTACAGTCCATTTTTACAGTGTGATGCCTGTTGCTGTTGATTTCCTACACCCTTTTCTCCTGTCCTCCTCCTCCTTTTAAATCTTCTCTGTCCTTCGCTTTGTGCTGTGATTGCAGTTCTGTAATATTTGTGTGGTTGGATTGGGTTTTTTTTCTCTGCACTGGCGCTGTTCTGCTTGCTTCCATGCATGTCTTCCATAAACTGTTTCTTGTCCTCTTGGCAACGGACTGTCCTTGCATCCTTCCCATCACTCACTAGCACTCAACCTCTTTTTCTTTCTCTCACTTCTTTCTGTTTTTCTCTCTCCACTTGGCACTACACACACCTCACTTGCATACACGCTTCTGTCTGTACCCACTAGCCGACGCAATTAACCAATCAAACGGTCCAACCACTTCACCAGTTAACCGGTCTCTCCTTTGTATTGACCCCTAACAAAAGAGCAACTGCCAGTTGCTGCAGTCTCATTAGATTTCTCACGAACCTGTCCCTTTTCTTACGAGCTATGTGTTTATTCGTTTGAAGAAGCGCTGTAAACCTGGCGGTGTTAAAGCTGAATGAGCAGGGCCTGCTGGACAAGCTGAAAAATAAATGGTGGTACGACAAGGGAGAGTGCGGCAGCGGGGGAGGGGACTCGAAGGTCAGCCTCAATCTCACCCAAACAACCATTTCCTAGCTACGAGTAATCGGCAAGGCTGTGACCTATGACCTCCGGCAACAGTACCGTGACCCTCAGGGGTGGACACGAGCAAACTGAGCTTAATGATCCGAGGACATTAGCACCACTGCGATGGCCGCAGTTACTGTCAGTTACTGTACTGCGCTGCTAATGTAATGTTTTTTGGAGATTACGTAATAAGGCAAACTGTGATCAGATGTGACCCTTTACTTGGCTAATGGAGGAAAGGAAACAGAGGAGGAGAGGAATAAAGACTCGGGTGGGTGGATGTGTAGAGCGAGGTCAGGGTCACCGAGAGCAGAGCTTATTAGGATGGTTAGGTTCTTGCGAACCTGCTTCGTGGGTTTGTTTGTGTGGTAAAACAAGCTGCTTGTTCTAGGTAGAATAGACTAGGCTCTCCTCTGATCTGTAACATCAGACCATCACAAAATGTAGTGTTGTTTGTGTATACCAAGGCTTCAGGATTTAATGGCTATCAACAGAAAGAAAAAATAGAGATGAATGGGGATCTAATAGCAATTGCAAACAAGACCAAAACTGCTCTGGAAAATGGATGTCTGTAGCACAGAGAATTGGATGAGCCTATTTGATGTTCATTATTATGTTTAAGGGGATAGTTCACCCAAAATTCTGTCATCATTTACTGTACTAGTGTGCTCCAAACATGTGACTTTCTTTCTTCTGTGGAACATAAAAAGTGTTTCTTTTGTGTTCTGCAGAGGAAAGTAAGTCATGCAGGTTTGGAATGACATGAGGGAGAGTGAGTGATGACAGAATTTTCATTTCTAGGTAAATGATCCCTACTTTTGGAGCTGTAGTTTAGCGTAGTTGTGATTACGTGTTTAAGTTGCAGTTTACAATACCCTCTAAAAATTTGGAAATGCCCTAGGTAAAGTGGCATTTTTGGACAATATCAACATGACTGTAACATGTTTTGGTGTAAATGCATTCACGTAACTTGCAGTTATCATTGAAGATCAGAAATAATGAATTTGTTCTTAATTAAATATTAATGGCAATATATGCACGCCACAGTCAGCTGTAAGGCCTAAATACTGGATAAACTTAACTCGAGTTTCTTTTTTGCAGATTTTTGGGTCCGCATGCCTTCGTAGCTTTACCAATTGATTACCTATTAAGGTTAGTACACAACAGACCAATTAGAACACAGTTTAGATATTTAAAAATAGCTGTAGTATTTTTCTGTGTTCTCAAATCATATTTATTTTAGTTAATAAAATGTTGTTGTTTTTTTTCTTCCAGTTTGTGTTGTCCCTTGTCAAGTCTTCACAAATGACAAATATTTATGCTGATATTGTCCACATCACTATGCCTATGGTGTTTCCAAACATCTGGAGGGCACTATATGTCGAGTGTCTGTTTGTTAGTGTCATATTTCTGGTCGTGGCAAAAGAGAAGTGCGAAGACTTTTGGTATCTTCACATCTCCAATCAAATAGTCAGATGACAGATTTTTTTTAAAAGGCCATCTTTGATCTTTGGCCTTTGGCCAACTCCCTGCTACAAGTATGCAAATCCTTTTGGAGCTGCTAGCTCTCTCAGATTATTCCCTGAATTGGCGTGTAATCCATGGAAAAGCCGTAGCTCCCTTGTTGGTGGGATTAAAGAAAAACTATAAGACCACTGGGACAGACAGTCCTGAAGGGACTAAAACATCACAGGAAAACGTGAGAATTCTAATTAAACACTCCTAGAAATCAAAGGTGGAGAAAGATCTGGTGCCGTATTGTAGACTCACTAAACGCACATTTTCATCTGCATACGAATGCACAGAAAACCACAAACAAGCACAAATTCATTATACTCACACACGCACACTTCTAAATTAATTTATGGCCACTTTTCTTTAGCCCCTGTGCCTGCAGAATGGTCACCCTGTGTTCAGCCTATCATGAGGGCAAGGTAGCCCCACTCTGTCCTGATTGGTCTTCAAAAGCGGGTTCACTGCAGTAATTGGCTCTCTCTCATGAGTGGCGTCTGAGCTCTAAAAACTCAGAGGAAGATGGCCGCCTAGTCCTTGCATTGATAAGTTGAGCATGCTGGGTGGAGGGTGTCTAGTCTGTTATGACATCACAACTGCATGTTTCTCATTTATTGACCTGAGTCTGATCCAAAATGCATGAATGGAGTAATTCAGCAAACCTAGCAAGTATATTATACTATTATTAGCACACATAGCAAAATTAAAAACAGCTGATTAACTGCAAATATAGAGAAAACTCCAACACATACAGCATATAGCTTTACAATGCAAACACACAGTACAGTACAGAGTGTGGTGAACAGTGGTGAAAATCCACCCCAAAACAGTAGGATGTATTGATGAATATAGGAATCAGGACCCCGTTTTTCACAAATGGATTACTGAAAAAAAGCTTTTTTTTTTAGCTGTTGGCGATTTGACACACTTCTGAGTTCTTTGAAGCTCATCATAGAGTCATGTGCTCTCGAACCTGTGTATGCTGAAAACAGAATTCAACCATGGCCACTTCATTCTGACGAGAGCACCCTGTTGAAGTACAGTAGGAACAATATTTAGTTATTTATTAAAAATTTTGAATAAAATTGGAGAAACCATATTTGCACAGTGCTGTTGCATTGAATAAAAGTGTGGATTTTCAATTATAATATAAGTAAATACGAGTTGAATGTACTCAAGCATTAGGTCCATCTCTCCATAAACAGATCTCATTCTTTCAAGGTATTATTCGTCAGGTGTCAAACCATTCGAGGTCCGAAGCTGGCTTGTGTCACCGTGGTAAGTATGGTATATTTGCTTTGCTGGATTACAACTCTCATCATTTAGCAGAAGGAAAATAAACTGAGTTTCCCAGCAGTCCTGCTGATGACATACTAACATCTTACAAACGGAAATGTCCAGAAGGAATAGTAACATCTTTGTTTCCATTATTTTGTCTGCTTTCGTTTAAACTAATGTTTTTTTTACAAATAAAATTTGCCATAGGATGCGTTATGCAAATATCTACGAATGCCCCGCGAATATTAATATTCTGTTTATTATTTATGTGCTGACTTTCATAAGGGCTTGGTGTTTTCGTTTGTAAGATGTTTGGCTTCAGCCCTCACCCACCACAGACCGGTTCCCCTTCTGACTGCTGGGTCCTGTTTATCTGTTAGTCAAGTAAGGGTTTTTTCTCCCGATGGATCCGGCTTGCTGAATACTGGGTTAGAAAAGCTGCATTCACACCACAATTACAATAACCAAACTCATCTGCCCAATGCTCTTTGTAATTATGCTCTGTTTGGCTGTGTTACCATGGTTACTCTCTCTGCCTCTGTTGGAACAGTGAGTGCCGATTACTCAAAGCGATAACAGTAGGTAGCACTGCCAGGTCAAAGGTCGAAGGTAACACTGAGGCTAGCCCTGCCTGCATTCCCTCTCTCTCTCTCCATCTCTCCCTCTCTTATTCTTTCGCTGTCTACGATATCAACAGCACAAGGCCAGGTGTCCTACAGTATCGCTTTGGTTAACAGATATTCGGTAGGTTTAAGTTTTAATAACATAAAATAACATAATGGTGCCATGTTATTTATGTTATTTCCCCTCGTGAAGAACTCCTGTAAACCTTGCAGTGTTGAAACTCAGTGAACAAGGCATCTTAGACAAGCTGAAAAACAAGTGGTGGTACGATAAGGGTGAATGTGGGACCAAAGACTCTGGGAGTAAGGTCAGTCTGCTCATTCATTTGCCAACAAACATATTCATATTCTACAAACATCATAACAAGCCTTACTGGTTTTGATGGATTTAGTGGATTTGGCTCCAGCTGGATTCACTTCATTTTGGCCCCTTCTTTTGAAAGCCTCTTTACAAATGTAGCAAATATCAAAACCTTTAGCATTAATGAGACAACACAACAGATCCACCCACCCACACACACACACAAAAGGAGAAATGGCATATTAAGGAAGCTCTTACCAGTGTTCGAGATTCATTATCTTAATGATGTAGTAATTAAGTGTTACATAAGTATTTTGTAGTAAGCATTCATAACAGTGATTTAGCAATTAAGTATTTCATTCAATTTTTCCTCTTCTGCTGCTGTGACATGGCCTCATTCTCAATATTGTTGGTGTTTCGTTAACTAATTAGTTTATAAATGGTCTCCAGGCAACAGTCATAGATATTTATCATCAGAATGAAAACTTAAAAGAAGCACAGTCATTCTGAAAGTATTTCTAATTGGCCAGATGAAGGGCGACTGAATGCCATATAGCATGTGAAGATGAATACATTCTGTTCAAGTGAATTGTACATACCAGGGACAAATCCTGGTCATTTTATTTCCAGTCCTGATTGAGTTTATGGAACTGCACAGCGCCCCCTGTATTAGCCAGTGGCATCGGTTTAATAAAGACCACGTTCAGGAAAGCGTGTTTGCCTGGAGACTCTAGTTGCAATTCTTTTATCCCAATTCTCAATGTAATCCAGTCTGATAAGAAAGTTAATTAACTCTGAAAACATGTCCCATGTGCATAAGCACAGATCCGTTACGAGGCTATACCACTGACTATATGGGCCTGTAACCATGGTAACCGTATTCGAGGGAAAACGGGTCTCTAGCTTTGCATTCAAGACCGTAATGCTACACTCCCAGTCCTCGGTTGCTATGGTGCCCTTTCACAGGCTTCTAGTGAAGACAGACCATGTTTGTGTGTGTCAGAGTGTTTCGTAGACAGCCAGGCTGGTGGTCACAGCAGCAGAACCGAGTCATGTTGAGGCTTGTCTGTGTTTTGAGGTGTGGCGATGGTCGCATGCAGGTGTCTGTTAATGAGTTTTGAAGGCTGTGAAGCTTGCAGAAGTAGTTCAGAGAGGGGAATTGCCATAGTAACATCAATATTCTTCCCCCCTCCTTCTCCTCTTCCTTACTTCCTCTGTTAAGATGGCAGACCGAAGAAGCCAGAGGATCCGACTGTAGCTCTCTGGTGGCAGCTTATTTGTCATGTTTCTGTACTGACTCAACTTCACCTCTAGAGGGGGCAACAGGCTCAGAGCTGGCTCTTTGTTTGTTTGTGTGTGTGTGTGTGTGTGTGTGTGTGTGTGTGTGTGTGTGTGTGTGTGTGTTTTGTTTCCATTCTGTTCGAGGGCAGTGTTTCACTGTCTCTCTGGCCAGTAGAGTGAAGGTATGAGAGGAGAGAGGGAATAACTTCTTCCTCTCTTGAGCTGCCTGAGCTTTTAATCCATTAACCTTTGACCTCTGGGCACACCTCATAATGATTTGATGCCCTTTTGAATACAGCCCTCAAGTACCCCTTTTTATTTAGTTCATCTTCTTTACCTCCAAGCAAGTTGCGTATGGTATGTGTGTAACAGGGCTTGCACGGCTACTCTTTTTTACTAGGCGAAAAGTAGTCAGCGAATCACTATTTACCTTGTTTATATGACTCAACATCAGCAGTCTTTGCTGTTTCCGGCAAGTCTAATTCTGCATTAATGGAGGGGGTTGCGAGAGCAGAGAAAGGTGAGAAATTGCCATTTACAGATTAATTATTATTTTTTAATTCTTAATCGGTTTCTGAGTGCCACTTAACTTAAGTTCACTTAATTTCACAATGCTTTGCAATAAATTTGGCTTGTATTTGAACTCGAAAATGAACCATCTCAGATGTCCGGAGCACAAATGTAACGTTCGCATATTACGTGCTTTGTGAAAGTAAACTGCTCTATGCTGATTTGAATACATTTTTGAATAAAGAGATTTAGTTGCTCCATGATGACCTTTCTCGCTTGTTGTGACAACTAACCGATGCCACTCCCACATGCGTCAAAGTAGCCAGAGCAACTTTTCTCTATTTACGGATATGACGAAACACGCACGGAATAGAGTGACGCAAGTACGCAATTTCGCGTGAAAAGCATTTCACTAGGTCTAAAATATAAAGTTTTAACAGGCTTACCATAGTGAAAGATGAAAACACATTTTGGAAGAAAGATTGATGGTGTATTGACTTATTTGAATTTTGTTCATTTTGAACAAAAAAGTTACATAGTGCACCTTTAAATCATTTCCAGATTATTTGAGCATACACACAAAAATTATCCTCCTGCCGTCCAATCTATGTAGAGTTGGTGCAGACCCAATGAGTCGACTAGTCGTGCAACCCCTGAGATCGAAAGTGAAGATACGCTGATGTGTGCGAATAAGTGCATGCTGGGTTGTGAAAGCTTGCATGCATATGTTTAAGGTTCTTTATTAGTTATTATATAGTAGTTTGGTGTGCATCCAAGTATACTACTTTTGTACTAACTGTGTCTCCCCCCCACAGGATAAGACCAGCGCGCTGAGTCTCAGTAACGTGGCCGGCGTGTTCTATATCCTGGTGGGGGGTCTGGGTCTGGCTATGACTGTGGCTCTGGTGGAGTTCTGCTATAAGTCGCATCAGGAGACCAAACGACTCAAACTTGCCAAAAATGCCCAGAACTTCAAACCAGCTCCTCCGTCCACTGCACAGAGTTTCACCACATACAGAGAAGGCTATAACGTCTACGGAACAGAGAGCGTCAAAATATAATGGTTCGTCTAAGGATGTTTTATGTGTATGTTTTGAATGTTTGTTACTAGTGATACCATTTCTTAAAAAAGGTATTAATGATGGGAGGTCTACTTCTGATGAGTGATGATATCAGAGTTGGTGTTCAATTCTGAGGTGAGTAAAGTTTTCCACTGTGTTAAAGCTGCTGTTAGCTATTTGTTTTTAGAATAGCAGTTGTTCTGAGAAATCACACTCGTCTCTTTAACTGCCCTAGGCACTGTAAACATAAAAAAAATAAAAATCTGAGCGTGGCCCAGTCAGCAGAGTTGGAGCGTGTCATTTTGTAATGATTTACACTACCGCTCAAAAGTTTGGGGTTGGTCTTCAAGGAGAAGTCTTTAAAGTCTCTAAAGAAGTCAGCAAGACTATAATACACACCAAGGCTGCATTTATCTTCTCAAAAATGCTGTAAATAATAATAAATATTATTACAATAGCCGTTTTCTAATTTAATGTTTAAAATGTAATATATTCCTGTGATGCAAAGCTGTAATTTCTGCAGCCATTACTCCAGTCTTCAGTGTCACATCAATCATTCTTTAGAATCCCTTCTAAAATGCTGATTTGGTGCTCAAGACATTACATTATCAATATTGAAAACAGTGATACTTAATCTTTCTTGGAAGCTGTGATTTTTCAGGATTCCTTGATGAATAGAAAGTTCAAAAGAACAGCATTTGTTTGAAATGGAAATCTTTTGTAACATAATAAATGTATTTTTTTGTCACCTTTGATTATTTACTGACCTTGAACTTTTGAACGATAATGTATATCAAATAAATAGTTACTTATATTAAAAAGGAACCATATATAAAATAAATAACTACAAAATAAATTGTGATTTATAGTGGCATTTTGCCAGTAAGAGAATTTGGCCAATCATAAAACCTCTGCCTCTCAACCTGTCACATAGGAGGTGCTCTCTAATTCAGTGCTTAAAGTGCGGTCACATTTACCATTGTTCAGGGAATTTTCAATAGGAATCTATCCGATCAGGAATGTTGCACGGAAGCAAAATATTTCCCCACACATATTTTGCATAAGTTGGTAAAGCAAATTTGCTTGAATTGAAAGTGACTTCTCTGCGAGCTGTGCTTCGTACAATATTGACAATAGACAATGGACCTTTTACCTGTCAAATTTTGCTGATATTTTACTAATGTGACCTCACTTTTAGTCTGGTGGTACTTACAGCGGCTTTAAGTCGGTGCCATGAATCAGAGGCTCCATCTCTTCAAACTTCCTGCATTTAGTTCAGTGCCTTTGGTGTCTGTGAATTGTGTTATTGTCAAAAGAATGTATCTTCCTGCAAGTCTCAAATGGGTTGGGCTGCTGTCTTTTCTTATTCTCAGATTGGAAGCCTGTCCCTTGCTGATCATGTCGTATGCGGCATGGGATAGACTCTCCGTCTCTTTGAGGCGACTGTGATTTCCCTTTAGAAAGTGGACACGCACCCAACCAAAACCCATCTCACCGGAACATTTGTCTTCTCGCCTCTGACCACAACCTGAACCAATCACGCGACAGACTATCGGATGGACCAAACACCCGCCCACCCTCTCTCAGTGCCTTACTGAACCAGTGGCAAAACAACAAAACATGCAGGCCATCCCACCAAAGTCCCGGAGATGTCCTGCTGGGTGCTGGGTCTCAAACCATATTTAAAACGTATGCTTATTATGAGAGGGAAAGACGGTGAAGGAGGGAGGGAGAGATAGACACACACCATAGAGAAGTTTGATCTCCTGATCAGTGATGACAGTGTTTAATGAGCGACAGTCAGCTTGTCTCCATGAAAACTCACACCAAAAGGGTTTCTGCAAACAAACATATTATGCAAACTGTAGTAAATGTTTTTAAAGGATTCTGCTCATTAATTTGTTTTAAAAAATTGTGCTGTGATTCTGTCCTCATCAACTTATGTTATGAATAATGTAAATAATAATTTCAGATACATTATGGCATCAGATAACTAATGTCAATATTGTTTTCCTTTCACAATTTACAGTTTATTAAGATTTTTTATTTCATAGTGCATTTACTTTGGCGAGAGAGTGAATTCATACTGTGTGAGTGTGTGAGAGAGAGAGTGAATATTTCCGTTTTCTGTTCTCAAAACCCAACAAGGGTGGAAGATGCTGAATTGTTATTGCCATATTACTTTATTCTTAAACATAGGGGATAAATAATGACAACACATTCATATAGCATCTGCAACAACAACAAAAATAAAAAAGCATATTCATCACTATCATAGATAAGTTCTTCAAGTCAAGTTTAGGAAACAACAGCAAAATGTTTAATAGTTTGTATACTTTGGTTTTAAAAATACTTTAATGAACTGTGATTGTCACAGAGGTATGATATCTGTTAAACCGATTTAAAAAAGAAAAAAAAAACACATGGATCTTTGATTTTATAGATCCAGATAAAGCCACTCTGTTGAAATTCTTAACATTTGTTTAGATGGTAAAATGCATATTTATTTTGAAGATTTTATATAAACTGACTTCTGTATGATTTCTAAGTGAACTTGCATGTACAGTAAGGATGAAAACTGCTTTCCCCTCAGTAAAGCCTCCCTTGACATGCCCCTCTTCCCATATCCTCCTCCATTCCTGGTTAAAAATAATAAAAGAATGAATAGAAAATAATGAAATGATCTAGATACATCCTGATGAAAACAATAGTCTGTCCCGCTGCATGACTGCATCCCACTTAAACATTTAATTTTGTAAATAAAGACAGATTTAAGACAAATTTCTACTGACTAATGTGTGATTTTTGCTTCAGAACCAATGCGTTTGTACTTGTGTATATGTATTATTATGTCAAACATTCTTTTTTTTTTATTTTCTTTTTTTATTGATGCTTACATTCTCCAAGGAATTTCAGTTTGTCTTATGGTTGTCTGTGCACATTAGGCTGATAGGAGAAAGTATTGTAACGTTGAAAAAACACCTCATATTAATTTGATGTCATCTTTTATCAGGGCTGACAGCTTCCCACTGACCGACATGTTCCACTAAACCACAAGAAGACCATAGGATCATGTCAGAAGCTTTGCATTCTAGATTACTGTAACATGAAGAGATGATCTTATTGATAATAACTCACTTACAAATAAGCCTCATCACTATTGCAATACATGCCACCTGCTGAGCAAATAGGCGCCTGCTGCTGTGCATGCAAATGTAGTACATGTTGCACAGCAGCAGCTGGCAGTTATACAGGTTTGTGTAATAAGAGGTTAATGGAAAAGTGCTTTCCTGAAACTGTTTTTAGAGCTTTATGACCATTGCAGTTCTGCTTAATTCTTCTGAAGGTTTACTAATAAAGGCTGGTGTGGCGTAGCGGCAAAAGTCCTGGGCTGGTCATCAGAGGGTTGTTGGTTCGATCCATTGAAACATCATTCAGAAGGACTGACTGTATCTGTAAGTGTGGATAAAGGCGTCAGCTAAATTTCGGCTTTTTTTTGTTTTTGTTTTTTACCTTAGAGTAAATGTGTTTCTAAAAACACATGAACAAATGTAAACGTTAAAAAGACACTATTATTCTGTTTTTATCGAAGGTTCTGTATTTATTCCCATTGCAGCAGCTCTGCAAACGGATCTTACGAGTTTTATTCAGATAATAAATGGTGATGCACCCGCCACACCCCACCAATGCCATTATACGCTCTGCATTTCTCCATGACTCAGTGGTGTTTGTTTTAATTTATAAGCTTCGTGTCTGGTTTGAATTAGACGAGCTTTTGCAGCCTACATCCGCCTTATTTATTTATTTTGTTTCGCTGCCGGTTTGTAAGATTGCTCGTGTCCCTTTGGTTGCCTGGCAACGCGCGTGGCAGTGGGCGCTCCTGACCTTGCGTCCGCGACCGCGCACAGCGCGCGCGCTTAAAATAGACCCGGGGAGATTGACGTTAATTGAAAATAAGAAAAACGCAAGAAGAGTCGAGCGCCGTTCATACGGCTCGACGGGGAAAAAGGGGGCATGTTGGATGGTGGGAACGATGAGATATGAGAATATTACAGTGCACGCTCGGATGCGATACCGGCTGAGCGATTCGGCAGGTGAGCCCAAAATGTTCTTATTTATGGCTGATCTGATGCGCGCCGTCGGTTCTCAATATCAGCCAGCGGTGAGAACGAACGATCCCGAGTAATAAGAGCAATTTTCCGATGCTGGTGAATAAAAAAATATGAGTAGCCTAGTTATGAAAAAGGCGTGAATTGGATTGTGTATGAGTGTATGTGGAACGCGTTTTGATTGAACAATGAACGGTCTAATGAATGCGCCGCATTGCTTGTGTTTGGGAAATGGCTACGATAAAATGATGTGGGTTTTGTAAAGGAAATGTTTTCATTTTCTTTATTTCAATTCATTTGATATGATTTTAACGGCATTTTCATTCTCATCTGCAGCATGAAAGCTTGCAATAGCAGGAGAGAGAGAGAGAGAGAGAGAGAGAGAGAGAGAGAGAGACGAATTGATAGAGAGAGGTAGAGAATTATCATTCGAATAACCTCAAAGCCGTGATTTGCTGCATCTGGGCTGTGGGGTCTCGTTAATCATAGTCATTAGATGGTTGTAAACAGTCGGCTTTGTAGTTCTACTCGTTGTCAGACTACATAAACTTATTCGCATCTGTTTGAAAACACATCTGCCAGCACCGTTATTTAGCTGTTCTCCAGGCCTGTCTGCGCGAGGGACACTCGGGGGTCGAGTTGTTGTCCGCGTGCATGCTCAATACCCGCTGGTATATTAATCACGGGCGACGCGTGACGCTGCGCGCGTGTGAATTAAAGCGCAGTTCGTCACCTGTTGGAAAGGTAACGGCAGCGCACACGGGAGTGCCAGTCAGGAACCAGTGTCGCGACCGTCCGTGTGGATGAATCCAGGAAGCGAGGCCGGTACCGAGTCCAAGTTGTCATAGTGATTTTACCATCTGCTGGCTTGGTTTGCTTAAAGCTTTGCCAGCGCGCGCACGTGTGTGTCTAGGCGTTATGTTGTATGTTTACGTTACAAAACACTGGCATTAGCCGATTTGAGGGAAGGGTCGTGACACCACAGCTCGTTTCACGAGCTACTTGTTATCAGATGTACAGTGAATACTGAACCTCGCTAGAGTTTTCATAATGAATGCCCCCGCATAGTTTATTATCCGCGCGCCATCCCGCCACTGCACCGTTCAGTCGGAGCTACGGAGGAGGAGGAGGCGGAGGAGGAGGAGGAGGAGGGGGAGGGACAAGACTATTGGTATTCATCCCTCGTATGGTAGTCTCTTTCACCGTCCCCGCCGTGAGTCCGGGGAACACACACATACTCCCCATTCCTAATGAATGCAGAAAAGAAGCAGTTTACCCTATCATTAAACCTGAATAGGCAATAGCACCAGTTTCATGTAAACAGAGCTGAATTCGTCAGTTCAATGAAAGCAGACTTTATCATTTCATTTCTCGCATAGTTATGTGGGTTAAATATCAAGGACCCCAATTTTGAAACACTTCTACCCTATACAGCTGACCTGATTCAGGCGCGCGCCGTCCTCCCCTGTCCGCTCGCTATTGGAAAATGGGCACTGGAATAAACGGACTCCCAGTATTCTCTCGATGGGCCCCCACGATTCAGATTAACTGACCCACATTACAAGGGTGGAGGAACCCAGAGCTAAAAAATATTTACAGAAACGCGAGTAGGCTACGTTTGTTTATTATACTGATATTCTACAGGTAGCGAATCTCATCAGAACCATGGACAGCGACATGAGTGAACAACAGTAAAAGATCCACAAAAGAGCCCGTGGGTACACTGAAGGGCTGGATGGCTTTAGCGGATGGCTTATTAAATTCAACATTTTAAAAGATGGAAATATTAGTTTAGGCTTATTTCTATAAGTCAGCAGAAGTTAAAAAAGAAAAGAAATTTGAGGTAATCAGTTACATTATTTTAAGTTGACATAAATTTTGATTTTGTATTACACAAACAAGTTCATTATAATTTAAATATTGACTAAGCTAACTCGCTCAGTTTGACTAAACATCATGTTAACTGCTAGCTAGCAAGTGGTTATGAAACAAGCTTGGAGACTATCTATATACACTTACATGTATATACACTCTAAAACATGCTGGGTTGTTTTAACCCAATTTTGGGTCAAATATGGACAAACCCAAACGTTGGATTAAAAATGTTATTAAAAAAATTAACCTAATGGCTGGGTTTGTCCATATCTGACCCAAAGTTGGGTTGAAACAACCCAGTATTTTTTAGAGTGTACACTAACACATCTCTCCCTAAATTAATCTTGTGCTACAACACACCAAATAACACTTAATTCCAACATGTATTCTCCTTATACAGTCTGATGCAATAATGGGATTTAAAAATCAGTTCTTCAGTTTAATATAATATAGTTAAGTTCAGCTTAATATAATCAATTACTGAGTTCACATGACTTTTTTCTATTAAGTACAACGAACTTAGTAATATTTGATCTGTAATATTTTCACTGTAGTTAATTTCACTGTTCAGTTTTACAGGCATGATGGGAAATTCTCTTGCCATTGTGTAATTCATCAAGTTATAATTGATGGTTTTGATGCCTGAACTTGACCAGCGTATATTTCTGAAGGTCTGGTGTACCTTTAATTGAAATACTTTTCAGAGTTCAAGAGGTGCTGCATAATGGGAATGACCCAGTTAATTGCACACTGAATAATTGTAATTATTTGATCCTGTTAGGTTGCTGTTTTAAGGCATAATAATGCTAGTGATGAGTCTGCATTGCAGGTTGAGATCAGTTTGTTTCTGTGTACATGGGATTTTTTTAATTTTGTGTTGTTTGCAGTTCTAAAGTTGAATTTACTGGAAAGGCAATTATATAAAATAGGTCATATAAGCACCTGCTCAACACACCAGTGTTTTACACCACTGTGAACGAAAGTCGTTTCACGCCTCTAGAGTGCCAGGCTTGTAGAAATCAGGTATTTTAGGTTCTGTACTGGAAGCTGTTAATTATTTTGCATTGCATAGTGTTTTGCTCATATAATGTTCCTGAAATAGAAATTGTAAGCCGTTTTATATAAATTTGGAATATCTTGATATTCACTTTTATTTCTGTAATGTCTATGAGATCAAAGCTCTGATACAGAATTATTTGATAATTTACTTTTGTTTACATCTCTGGCTGTAAATGGTTGCAAATCAGTTTTTTACCCAGAAAGTGTGCATTTCTGTCAGAGCCTTAGGAAGGCTTACAGATTTGGTATTTGCATGATCTGTAAACAGTGCTTCTGGGGCAGTGAGTTATGAAATGGGGATTATTGAGCCTGATGTCACTTCTTTTTTTAAAAACTGCTTAAAGTGTAACTTTGCCGTTTTTCAACCCACTTTTTATTGTTACAATGTCAGTATTATATGTAAATTGACAATATTTAGTGTTACCTGGACCGAGAAATTCATATTTATTTGTATGCAAATGTCTTGGTGACTTTTGACAGCTCCAGGGCTTTCATGAAAACGGCAGTTTCTTTGTTTTTCCCCCTCCGTTTGGCCTTACACACTGTATTCGTAGTCATCCAGCCTTTAGCCACTGCCTACAACGCACTGGATCCTTTACTGCAAACCGAAAGTAACTCACTCCCGCTTAACGTTTACTCTTTGAATTCTTGCACCCGGGAACAATACAAGTCAACACCATTATTACAAAAAGTTTGCTAAGAAGTATTTCCTACTTAAGCAAGGCGGTATTTGACTCTGGTCAAGCGTATCCATAGCAGACTAGTGGGAGTGGCCTGATGGCATCGTGCCCAGTGCATTATGGGTGTTGAAGTTTTCCTACCTATTTAGCAAAAGGAAAGACAGCAGCCTTTTTTCTCTTTTTTCTCTAGTCAGGTTGCACCGATTTCCTTTCTACTCCATAGGCAGCCAAGTTTTAGGGTGGGAATCACAGGGTACCTCACGATACGACACATGCCTCACAATACCGATAATATCACGAGACAGCAATTCTGCGATAATCAGTATATTGCTAGACAATGATACATCACGATATCTGTCTAACTATGAAAACAAAATGCCTGTGAAAATGTTAAGTGCGGGTTTTCCAGACTTTGGACTAAAACGTGGCTGAGGCATCTATTATTTTACTCGCGCTGCTGTCTGCCATCCCCTTTATAAACCTATTTTTCTTAGACTAGTTAACTTATGTTCACGTTTCCCTCATCCATGTGTTGAGCCATGAAGTAGCGATGCTGGGAGCAGGGCTTAGAGCGCCTTATTTTATTAATTAAAATATCGATATTTGCCGCTACTCTATCAATTTCACACGAAGAAGGACAACAATATATTGCCCTATCGATATTTTGTCCCACCCCTAGTATCAACAGAAAAGTCTTGGTAATCTGGACAAAAAAGTATTCAATGTTGAAACTTTGGTGCTATTTTAAAGGTTCCTTGTGACAAATTAAAGGTCAATGCGTTAATGATTAATGACCCTGTGGCCATGTTTTACTTATCCCAGATAGTACATCTCTCATCTCTTCTCATCAACTTCTATATTAGTGGCCCATGAACAAATGCACATAAAATGCTCCATGTATCTTCATACATGATATAACACACCACTGTCCAATACAACATGTCTTCAGCCAGAAAATAGCAAATTTTCCTCAATATAGACAGCATTTGATTTTTTTTTTTTAGTCAGTAGTTGTTGATGTGTATCTGGACAAGAAGTGAACATGACACTCAACCAGACATGGCTGGATATTCATTTTAATTTTCTTGGTCAGTTATGTAAATGTTTTGTTTTGTTTAGCATTGTTGTTACATATTGATTCTATTGTCAGTGAATGTTTATAAGATCCTAGAAATTGAGCCGTCTTAACAATACAATGGTTCTTTGGTGCGTCAGTTTTACCCAGCCAGAATCGCAGTCATAGATCTTTGGCCAGATTTTAAAAAGGAAGGATGTAGATGTGAACTCTTGTTTTGTGGTTAGTCCTCATCACCGCAGTGCAGGTTAATGAATGCTGTGGGTTTCGGCCTATAGGCTCTACATGCTGCCATCCCACAGCGTCATGCACGCACATTGATTTCAGATAAAGCAGCTGCTCTGTGTGTTTGTGGCTGAAGCGTTGCATATCGATCCACTCGCACAACATGCATTCTGAACACAAGCCAAGCCCTGCACTTTGAGACTTTAGCTCCTCCCCTCAGAACATAAGAGATCCACCTGCCGTCCATGTCTGATCCCTCATGAGACTGAACCTACAGCGCTGGAGCTGCGCAAGGGTCCAGGGTTAAAGAGTTTATAATTGCCCCTTAGTGCATGTGTAAATGTGATATGAACCAGAGATTGTGTGTGCATCTGCAATTGAGTGTTTCTGCTGGCTTTCTCTCTTTAAAGTACACCATTTGTATAACATTCACTATCATCTAAGGTTTTGGGGTAGATAAGATTTTTTCAAAATGTTTTTGAAAGAAGTTAAATTTAAAATATGTAAAACATTTTTTTTTTTTTTTTTTAAACACTAATATTTTAAAGTATCAATCCAATTTAAAATAACTTTTCTATTTTAATATGTTTAAAGTGTAATTTATTCCTATAATGGCATGAGCTAAATTTTCAGCAGCATTACATTACAATCTTCAGTGTCACATGATCCTTCAGAAATCATTCTAATATGCGGATCTGGTGCTCAAGAAACATTTATAATTATTATTATTATTTTATCTTAATATTTTTGATCAGTTTCTGACTGGATTTTTTGTTGAATAGAATCTTCAAAAGAATATCATTTATTTGAAATACAAATCTTTTGTAACAATAATGTCAATGTAATGCATCCTACGTAGCTGAATTGAACAAAAAAAAACAACAACATATTGACTCCAAACTATTGAACGTCAATGTATTCTACAAAGTTCTGTCATGAAACTCTAGATGGCGCATGCTGATGTCTTTAACTCAATCCACTTGCAAACATGTTGCATCTATAGGCCACAGCTGATTGGTTCCTGCAGTATCAGTAGCCAATGTGCTTGCTGCTCAACCTTCAAATACTTGGTCAGCGTCTGCTGTAGCAGTTTACAGAAGCAGTGTGTCTTACTTGCTCATAGCAGCGTGTCGTGTATGAATTGGCAGTAGCATGTCTTGTACTTGCTCTGCAGCAGCAGCAGTGTAGCAGATCTACTGTATTCCGCCAAGACCAAACACATTAACATTGTCACATTCATTGCCATGCCACACACTCCTAGAGCTGCCATGACAGAACTATTGTTTTTGCATTCCAAAGTTCATTTTAACTTCTTTTTACGCTTGAAAAGTGTTCTTTCTTTAAAATAAATGCCATATGGTTTGATATTTAGCTATCTAATGCAATGGCATTCATGCATTTTAAGTTTGACATTAAGTGTCCCTTTTTGAGGCCACTGTAAGATGTGACAAACTGTATTTTCTGAGGGATTATTAATATGGTTCATATTCTGAGCGGTGTGATGAGAGGTTCTGTCTGTTACATCCTGTTTGTGTGTATTTCAGGTTTGTGCTGAAAGGATTTGCGTGCTGGAAAAATGAACAGCTTCACCTGCTGAAATCAATAACCAATATGGAGCATTTGGTGGCGCACACCTGGCTGCGGAGATTCCCACTGGATCTTCCTGAGTGTGTGGCGTTTGTTATTGAGTGCTAGAGTGTGATTGTGTCAAAGCGGAGAGTGTCATTAAGCTACAGACAGAGATTTTTCAGTGTGAACGTGTGTGTGCTGTTAAGAGGGACCATGTGGCACACACAGTCAGCAACTTACCTGCCGCTTCCCCACCTGCTCTGCCGACCTCTGAACTTTGCTCTGTGTTGGCTGCTTGTGTGGTTGATGTGGTCAGTCTCCATGGCAACAGCACTGACCTACCAGCCCACAGTAAACACAGCACTTGGCAGACTAAGGGGGATGCGGGTTGCTGTGGCAACGGAGGGTCTGGGCCCTGTGGATCAGTATCTGGGTGTGCCGTACGCTTCCCCGCCTGTAGGAGAGAAGCGCTTCATGCCGCCCGATGCTCCGTCGGCCTGGTCCGTTGTACGGAACGCCACCCGCTTTCCTCCTGTCTGCCCACAGAACATTCGCAATGCAGTGCCCGACATCATGATGCCCGTGTGGGCCACCTACAACCTTGACACGGTCGCGACGTACCTGCAGGAGCAGAGTGAGGACTGTCTGTACCTGAATATATACGTACCCACAAAAAGTGGTGAGTACCTACAAATGCAAAATGCACACACACATTCCTTATTTCATATACAGAACATTACTGGTTCTGGTTCTTGGTTTTTGGTTTCAACAATTTTTACATTTTATCTGATATTTTATTATTTTATTGTAATATTCCTTGAAGAGAATCAGTTTATTCAGATGGTTCATGTAACTGAACAGATCTTAAAAAAAAAGAATAATCAGTTCCTGTGCTGCATTTTAGATCTTATTTTTATTGCTTATTTTATTAAAAGCTGCATTTAAACAAACATAGGATGTATTCTATTTTCATTATTGTATTCAATGTACATTTTTCTGTTTAAGTTTACGTTTTTTTTTCCTTCAAAAACCCTTTTTGCATGAAATAAAAATGAAACAATTAAATAATCATATATATATATTAAAATAGGCAGTATATGATATATATATATATATATATATATATGTATATATACTGCCTGTTTAAATGTGTTTAGCTAATTTTTGTTTGTAACTTTTGTTAGTAAAAATTACACCCTGTTCAAAAGTTTGGGGTCGGTAACAAAAAAAAATTGAAAGACTCTAACGCTCACAAATGTTGCATTTTTCTGATCAAAAATACAGTAAAATTAGTAATATTGTGAAATATTGTGAAATAATAATATTTTAAAATGTATTTTATTCCTGTGATAGCAAAGCTGAATTTTCAGCATCATTATTCCAGTCTTCAGTGTCACATGATGATCCTTAAGAAATCATTCTATTAGGCGGATTTGCTGCTCAAGAAACATTTCTTATTATTATCAATGTTGAAAACAGTTGTGCTGTTTTTGTGAAAACCGTGATATAGTTTCTGTGTGTGTGTTTGTTCAGAATTTTTGATACAAATTTAAAAGAGCAGCACACATAATGCACCGAGATAGACTTTTTATTGTAATCTTGGATGTCAAAAATAAAAAATAAAATATTCCACTTCAGCTCTGTTATGTTAGCTTAAAAGCACTACAATCCTCCACGGATCATCTTAGTTCCTGTCTTCCTCAGCCTTTCTAAGCTACATCAGAAGCTTCTCTGATATCCAGTTCAGTGCCTATGGCCAGAATCCACTCTGTGCTTTCCTTGCAGTCTTTAAGTCCACTGGAGTGAACGTTTAGAGCACTGTTTTGGCCTCATTTGGAGGAAATAGCTGATTTCTCCTAGTAAAATGTTGAAAGCTTTATTATTGCAGGGTTCAGGAAAGTGAACCCCTGTTTGGTTTCACACAGTAATTTAGAGAGGAGTCCGCTGATCTTTTATACATTCCCCACTTACACACGTACACAGAACCCGCAACACACACAAACACACGTTTCTCTGCGGTCTAGTTTCTATCTGCTCTTCCAATTTATCATCTCTCTCTCTCTCTCTCTCTAGGTACAAAGAGAACAGGCGACATGTCAGCTGACACAGAGCGTTCAGAGGATGATGGTATGTCCCGTTTTCATCATTCTTTCAGTTGAATCAATTTTTTATGTTTTTTCCTATTTATTTTTATCCCATCGTGGTTAATGCAGGAGAGAATAATCTGGATGATATTTACACAATGTTGCATCATTTTCAGGATGATTTTATAAGGTGGTCCAGTATGTTTTGCTGTGGCTTTGGGTGGTTATAGATATCATATTTTCGACCACTTCTACATATGCAATTATTTTACACTGTTTCTATAGTATTTCAAATCCATAGTCTGTATTACTACATTTTGCCACTTTCCCGTTATGATGTTTGAACAGCAATTCAAACCAATCATTTACAAATGCATCTAATGAATAGACATTATTCACTTGCCTACCGTTATTTGTGAACACTGCATTTGAAGTCAACACTTCACCATAAAATGACTATAATCATTATAATAAATGAAACTCAAAGAAATTGAGTAATTTAAAGGAAGTCTCTGAGGCAGATCTTGGCTGCTTACATTGTTATTTTAGTCACTTTAGTCACAAGATCTCTGTGGAAATTTTGAGCAGCTGTGAAAAACACTTCAGAACACAGAGAGTCTCATGTTTTTTTGTGCACTTCTCTGTGTGTGTGTGTGTGTGTGTGTGTGTGCAGGTCTGAGGGATTCTCGAGATGACCCCCGTCCTGTGATGTTGTTTATACATGGTGGCTCGTACATGGAGGGCACGGGGAACATCATGGACGGTAGTGTGCTGGCCAGCTACGGCAATGTCATCGTCATAACCCTCAACTACAGGGTGGGAATATTAGGTATGTACCATATGGGAAAAGGATTTTAAGCTTTGAAATTTGGTAAAATCTGTATTTAATAAGTGGCCAAACTAATAATAATATTAATAACTAATAATGAATATTAACAAAAACATGTTCATGTTCTGAAGGCAAGATCAACATGCACAAATTAAACATGTCAGCCATTAAAAAAGCATCCAAGTCTTTAGAAGACCTCAGTAATGTTTTATAAATGCTTTGGGGAGCAGATCTGTCCATTACAGCCTCATTCAGAGAAAGTGCTGTTAGTGTGCTTCTTTTCTAAAGAGCTCTGATTTTGTTAAATCTCAGAGAGAAAAGCATCAAAACAACAATTTCCCACTCAGATGTTATCAGACAGAATGTTACCTACAATGAAAGAAAGAGAAGAGAGTTAGAGTGCAGAATGCTCCCATCTTTAGGAATGAAGAAGCTCTGAAGAATGCTCTGATAAGACAGCACAGCTGAACCCTATAAAACAGCAGTCATCTCTGAAAGCAAACAGGCATCTTCGCCTTACATTTACCATCACTGATAACCTGTCGGCTGCAATAAAACCTCTGAATGAAAGAAATGTACTCAAAAGAGTACTCAGTCACTATCTCAAAGACTGTGTCTTTAATAGGCAGAGATCATGTACCCAAATCCAGACTTTACAACAGTTACAGTACAACAGATAGTGACCCGTTAGATAAACTTATCAAAGCTCTTTTGTACATCTTGGACAAAGATGTCCTAAATATCACTGGTAAGGCTGTATGCAGCTCCTAAAGAACACAGCCAATCCCAATGGCTTGCACCAACCCCAACTGGGGGGTCTTGATTTAGCTGCTTAGCAGTTAGCCCCTGCTAGTAGATGTCATAACTACACAACCTGATTGTTTTTTGTTTGTTTTTAAAGCAAAGTATAGCTAGAGTAAAGCTGAACAACTGCCAATGAATGAATGAGAATCTTATGGATGGCTTTCTTTATTCACATTGTACAATTTTGGGCTGCCCCAGACAAAATATGACCAATCGTGGCGATTTATGTGGTTGTGGCTCCTAAACGGTGGTCCTACGTCGTACAGTGAGAGAGGATCAAAGATGTCTGTTGTCACGGTCTTGCGACTAAAGATAGCCTGCGATAATTTTATGACAGTGTCCAAAATGTATCATGATCATCTCACAGTGAGTGTGTTTGCTACTAAGACCCACGTCTACTGACTAGCCCAAAAAATGCAACATGAAATGGCGTATTGATCAACGCGACAAACTTAAAACTACTTATCTCAAGATCCATTTGCAAAATTGGCAAGTTGGCCTCTTTTCCCTAGCCATGACCGTCCATATTCTCCTCTTTCGCTTCCTCCTTTTTTTTAGCGCACATAAAAACCACAATTGCCAAAGTGCGGTTCATCTTGCTCTATTTGTTTACCAATAGCTCATGCTGATGACCTTTTATTCTTCCTTACTAACTTGCGTCATTGCCTATGATTCAATAGGTGTCATCATCGTACAGTCTACGTTCATGTCGTACCCAAGTTTATTAGATCCATGTCGTACAGTGTGATTTGTAATGATCTTATAGGATTGCTGAAATCGCACAGTCGGTAGCAGGCATTTGGTACAGACCTCCTTGGTGGAGGAGACCTGCAGCTTTTTTCATAACGTTTCCGGCCATTTCCAGGTTGTGCAGCAATATTCAGGGTTTAAGGATTTATTTTATGCACGATTACAAAAAATGATACCCATAATCTCAGTGAGACATCTGTTTCTGTTTCTCTAAGCTTCAGTAAATTCGTCCTGTTGTCAGCTGCCAAAAAACACAAAAATAAAACTTTCACTCTCAGGATCATTGATGAATAGTCAAAAAATATTGTTTTTCAAATCTTTCTGTCCTCTCTCTTTATTTCTGTACCAGGGTTTTTAAGCACGGGTGACCAGGCCGCTAAAGGGAATTATGGTCTCTTGGATCAGATTCAGGCTCTCCGCTGGATCAATAAGAATATTGGATATTTCGGTGGTGATCCAGGCCGCGTGACCGTATTTGGCTCAGGAATCGGAGCATCCTGTGTCAGTTTGCTCACTCTTTCACACCATTCTGAAGGTCAGAGATCAGACACCTCAAATAATATTAATGTTTAATGCAACATATAAATGGTAACACTTTAGTTTAGGGTCCAATTCTCACTATTAACTAGTTGCTTATTAGCATGCATATTACTACGATATTGGCTGTTTATAAAGCACATATTAATTCCTTATTCTGCATCCCTTAATCCTACCCGACACCTAAACTTAACAACTACCTTACTAACTATTAATATGCAGTAATTAGGAGTTTATTGAGGCAAAAGTCGTAGCTAATAGTTAGTTATTTGTGAGAATTGGACCCTAAACTAAAGTGTGACCATATAAACATATAATGTCACAGATGCTATGAAATTCTCCTCGCTACTGTTCCAAATGTTTATATATTCAGATCAACATCATTCATGAACATACGTTGAAACAGAGGGACCTGACAGTGAGTACGCTTTGATAAAAACAATATCAAAATATTATTAAATTATAATAATAATAATACATACATTTAAATATCAATGAATTGTTTGGAAAACAGAGATAATGGACAAAAATATGTCCTTTTAAAATCTCCTCATTAGAATCCTGGTAATAAAGTAATTTTCTATAATTATGCTTATTTAATGATACCCTCTGTAAGGCCTTATGGTAATCAGTTAAAGGTGTGTATTACCTAGTACATAGTGTATTTCTGCAGTCCGTAACTGCTGAGACAGCTGCCTCTGCAACCATGACCACTGTCACATTCGAGTTTCCGTTACCACGGTAATCTCTGCTGTAACCATGGTAACTTGTCTCCTGCCTCATCAGCCTTATCCCTCTGTTGTGGGCCTCAAGTGTGTGTAGGTGTGTCTGTCACTGCAAGGCGTGTGTGCAAAGAGTGTTTTACAGAGATCAGAGTCAATCGCACACGCCTGCAGGGATATTGATCCTACATCATCGTTTTGCTTCGCTGTACAGTACTGATAACTCCTCTTCCTTTTCATCTCTTTCTCTCACTGTTTTGTATTCTCCCTCCCTCTTTTTGTCAGTTTTTGAAAATATGACGCTGATCCCCCTATTTCATAGCCTAATGATAGTTCACGCATGCATTTGCTGATACATATAGTTTAGCAAACCCTGATTTTGTACATACTGTATAATTTCATAGCTCTTTTCTCACCGAATGCATTTACAGCCAGAATAAAACCCAGCTGCACTTCTAGGTGGTTGTGTATTTTAGGACACCTCCACCAAAACTGGTATCTGTTTCCTAGAAATCCTGCTTTCTTACGGAAAACCACATCTCTGTTTTTGTCTAAATTGACTGTCACTAACAATTTTTGCAGTTATTGCTCCAGAAGAGAGTGTCCTTTTTTTTGTGGGGACCGCAGAACAGGTCATCCCCGTTGAGCAGACATTATTTTTCAGTGTGTATAGAGTGAGGTCAGGGGTGGCAGACTGCACCGCTACTGTTGCTATATCATTTATGGAGATGTTCAAAATGATTGGACTTAAGCTACAACCCGTTCTCTCTACCCTCCATACATTTAACTGTGGTTTGTACGGTTTTGTTGCTTCTCTGAAATACACTGATACTAAGTCATTAAGACTTAAGCTCTCTTTAAATTATTCTGACTGTTCCAGACCGAGTGAAATATGCAGCATGACTTCAAACAATCAAAAATCAATTTTACTGTTCACTAGAAAGTCTCTGCTACAGAAGAGGATAAAGGATAAAAAGGATTAAATCTGCATGTAGATTCCGTTTCATTTTGTATGCCAGAGCGTTGGATTGAGTAAAATAATATTTTCTACATGACAGCGATAGAGGAAATTTCAGGAAAAAAAACTCTTCCTCTTTTTATTTATTTATTTCATTTTTTGGTTTATTATCTGATGTGAGCATTTTGTGACACTTATTCATTCATCCACTCTATCAAACAAGAGTCTAATTTATTTGATATTCTTTTATACTATATGCTAACATAAGTTGCAGTACCATCTAAAGCAAGGGTTTTTAAACTAGGATACCAAAGATTAGATATTATAATGTTGTTGTTTTGTTTGTTTTTTTCAACACAGTTTAAGGTTTATGCACATGAAATTATTCTAATAGTGAGTAGAAAAAGATATACTGTCTTACTTAATACTGGTAAATATTTCCACATAATATTTAAATTAGCTTTGATTTTACTGTGACACAATAAAGGCTTTAAAAACAATTAAAAAAAAAAACTATATAATAATATAAAATATATTAAAATTATTTCTTTTTAAGAACAGCATGTTATCACACCTAATTTTTTAATGCAGTACAAATGGGTCTTTATACTCTACATCATATTTATAGTCATTTGCTAAATGAAAATGAAAACCCCTGATCTAAGACTTTTTTATTCAGCTTGATACGTTATTAAGTGTACACTGGAAGCTTCAATACCAGGGTTTATTCCTTGTGTGTGTAAGCACACTTGGCAATATAGCTCTTTCTGATTCTGATAATAGCTGACTTGAGCTTCAATCCCCGAAATTCAGGAAAATTCAGCTCCCATCTGGTGGGTGATTGGCATGTTTTACACCAAGCAGAGCATCCCAGTAGGATGTAGCTGTTGAAGTAGTTTCTCTTCACTGTTTCCTTGTAGAGTAATTTGCATGAGTCAGAAATGCATGTGCTAATTACGGAAGGCTTGTCTTGGTTGAAATGATGTGGTAGAATTGATTAGAACAGAAATGTTTTAGTCACCTGATCAAGGTTGGTGAAACTTGTTTACACGAGTCAAGGCACAAGCTCATCACAGCAACAGTCCTGCTGGAGGAATCAGGGGTTAAAAGTGTTTTGCTGAAGGCCACAATAGTGATGACTCATGGCTCGTGCTTTGCAGAGAACATCTGATGATATTTGACTGTCATGATATTGTATTCTAGGCCTATCAAGTTTGGGATTAGTGTCTCTATAGACATGTTAGCTGTCCGATATCTGTAATCGCTGTCTCAGAGGAGATAGTTGAATGTGAAATATTAAATGATAAAAAAAAGCCCACCCCCGACCAGATGGGAGTTAGCCAACTAATATTATATTATCTAACTGATTACAAAACTGTGAGTGCAGTTGAATATGAAGCATCAAACTTAAGAAACTAGAACAGAATTTATTCAATTGGAACATATGACAGAAACTGTATGGTCAGGAAAAAATGGCACCATAAAAGCAAAAATGACCCTGAAGATCAATTGCCCCTTAATAAAAAAGTTCATTTCTAGCAATGGACCAAACAGATTATTTGGCACATGTAAGAAGAAATAACCTGCCCAGCATGTACTGATACTGTATACAATCAGTATCAGGATACACAGAGTAAGCCCAGCATGTGGATGGACCCGTCTTTCATGACAGATGAAAGATATTGCAACTCTGCCCTTTGAGGATACTAATATAATTACTGATCTGGAATATTGGCATGGCATTTACGGTTTTATTTTCTTCTGACATTCCCTGTTCTCTCTCCAGGTTTGTTCCACAGAGCAATCATTCAGAGCGGCTCAGCACTGTCCAGTTGGTCAGTGAACTATCAGCCTGTGAAATACACGCGTCTCCTCGCAGAGCGTGTCGGCTGTAATGTCCTTGACACACAAGTAAGATGATTGTTTTCATTTGATTGCTGATTGATGGTTATTGAGTAATTAAGGAAGGGGCGACAATGCAGTTGTGAAATTTGATTGGTTGCCTGTGTAATAATTTATTTTTAACTTTATTTTAGTGTCTACATTTTAATGACTAGCAATTTTTTAGCAGTTGTGTAGGTGTGGAGGCAGATATAATGGTTGTGTTTTTTATGCAGGACCTGGTCCTCTGCATGCAGAAGCGTAGCTACAAGGAACTGGTGGAGCAGGAAATTCAGCCAGCGCGCTTCCACGTGGCCTTTGGCCCGGTCATTGATGGTGACCTCATCCCGGATGACCCTGAAGTGCTCATGGAGCAGGGGGAGTTCCTTAACTATGACATCATGTTGGGCGTTAACCAGGGCGAGGGCTTCCGCTTCGTAGAGGGTGTGGTGGAACCAGAAGAGGGCGGAGTTTCTGGCTCGGATTTTGACTTCACAGTATCTGATTTTGTGGACGGTCTCTACGGTTATCCAGAAGGGAAGGACACTCTCAGAGAGACCATAAAGTTTATGTACACTGACTGGGCCGATCGAGACAATCCCGAGACCCGCCGCAAAACCCTCGTGGCCATGTTTACGGATCACCAGTGGGTGGAGCCAGCTGTGGTGACGGCCGACCTGCATGCACGCTACGGTTCTCCGACCTTCTTCTATGCATTCTACCATCACTGCCAGAGCCCTATGAAGCCTCCATGGGCGGACTCGGCACACGGTGATGAGCTCCCCTATGTGTTCGGCATTCCGCTTATTGGTCCCACTGAACTCTTTCCCTGCAACTTCTCCCGAAATGATATCATGCTGAGTGCCGTCGTTATGACCTACTGGACCAACTTTGCAAAGACCGGGTAAAACAGAACACTCTCTAAAATAGCACAAGCAACCAATCAAAGAAATATGCACAATTAAGCAACACAAAGTGAAATAATATCATTGACAATACAACAACAACAACAAAAAAAAGGGTCAAAGATTTTTTTTTTGTGCAAATATTATTTATACATGCCACTCTGTAATCAGTTATGCAATCATTAAACAAAAAATAATTTTGTTCACAGTCCAGTGCGTGAAAAAATGCAGTAAAAAGGCATTATATAATAGTATTTACACCATAGCACATTGCCACAATACAACAGGCTCCCATCTTTCCCAGCCACCAGGGAATGGTAAAACAAGTGTGACTGGTAAACATGTAAACAGTCCCTGTGACCTTGAAGTAGGTCACAGGAAGCATAGCTAGAAACTTGTGGGAGGAGCAATGCTATAAGTAAATTACAATGTAAAACAGGGCATCAGCATTTAAATCAATGAAACAGTGCCTTCTGGTGGAAAGAAAGTGGCATTAAAACAATGCACCTGTAGATACATACTGTACACGTACATCAGCTCACAACAGGGATAGTTCCATATGTTGTTATTCACAATTTGTTTGTGTTGATAAATCTTGTATATGTTTGATATGTGTTTCAAATAATAGCCTACATATTTATTCACTAAATACTGTTCAAAAGTTTGGGGTCAGTAAGATATTTTGAGTCTTGTCACCAGTGAAAACAGTAATATTGTGAAATATTATTACAGTTTTAAATAACTTTATATTTTAATATATTTAATTGATTCCTGCGAATGCAAAGCTGAATTTTCAACATCATTACTTCAATCATGTGTCACATGATCCTTCAAAAATCATTCTGATATGCTGATTTGCAGCTCAAGAAATATTTCTTAGTATTATCAATGTTAAAAACAGTAGTGCTGCTTAATATTTTTGTAGAAATCTTTTGTAAAATTATGTCTGTCACTATGTCATTATGTCTCTATTTAATGCACCATTTGTTTTAAGTTTGCTGTTACAGTTTTCAGAAATTATTGAATAGTACTGAATATGGCTTGATAAAATATAAATTCATTTTAAAATGTACTAAAACAATTAAAAAAATTCAGGATTAAATTGTATAATATTTATATAGTTTATATAGTTCAGATGTAATTAATTAACTGTATGTTTGTGTATCTGTTTGTTTAGGGATCCGAACAAGCCAGTTCCTCAGGACACGAAGTTCATCCACACGAAGGCAAACCGTTTCGAAGAAGTGACATGGGCCAAGTACGGTCCTCACGACCAGCTGTATCTGCATATTGGGCTGAAGCCTCGTGTTCGGGATCATTATCGAGCTACTAAAGTGGCCTTCTGGAAGCACCTGGTACCTCACCTGTACAACCTGCATGACATGTTCCACTACACGTCCACCACCACGCGGGTTCCACCTCTTCTGACCACACACAGCTCTCACAGTGCTACGCTGCGGCCAGGCAACAAGGCTCGTACCCCTGGTAAACAGCCCCCCCAGTCCACAGCACGCAGTGGGCCGCTGGTCATTGCCAATCCGCGCGATTACTCCACGGAGCTGAGTGTCACGATCGCTGTGGGAGCGTCGCTCCTCTTCCTCAACGTCCTGGCCTTTGCTGCGCTCTACTACCGCAAGGACAAACGCAGTCGGCAGGACACACCCCCTCAGTCCGCACCTCAGCGCCAGACCCCGCCCAATGACCTCAGCTACACACCCACCTCCATCTCTGGGGGTAACCCAGAGGAGGGGTCACTGTGCGACCCCCTACGTTTGACCCCGGCGTCATCTCCACGGGATTACGCCCTCACACTCCGCCGCTCACCGGATGACATTCCGCTCATGACGCCCAGTTCTGTCGCCATGACTCCAAATAGCGGCACTATGACACCCAACACAGTTAGCTTGACACCCAATAGTG
Organism: Abramis brama; assembly: GCF_963993115.1. Classification (NCBI taxonomy): domain Eukaryota; kingdom Metazoa; phylum Chordata; class Actinopteri; order Cypriniformes; family Leuciscidae; genus Abramis; species Abramis brama. Next base: position 14,132,588 of record NC_139967.1, on the reverse strand, counting down.
TTACCATGACGCCCAACACCATTACCATGTCACCTAATTCTTTGATGGGGTATCCCAGCATGCACCCTTACAACACCTTCACACATGGATACAACTCCACCAGCCTGCCCCACCCACACTCAACAACACGTGTATAACATGCAACAGAAACTCCACACGGCAACACACAACACTCACATCCCACAAATCCTTACAACACAATCACAGCAACTGATTAGCCTACTGTAAAACCAGATCAATCCGGTGCAAACTGTTTAGCAGTATTCGAAAGTACAATAGCAGGTGAAACTAATAATAACATGAGCACAATCACCTCTGATTTAGGGCACTAATGAAACAGAAACATCAGAAACAATCACATAAACCAGAAGGAAATGAACAATATAAGCCAGAAGGAAGTGTCACTGTCTGCAGCACACTAGTACGGCTCAGTATGAACGCACCGCTTCACGTCTGACCTATGTCTATACAGACAATATTCACGTTATATGAGCAGTTAAGAAACTTCTCTGTGGAATAAGAAAGAACGAGCAGATTACCTGGAGGGTGAGCTGTAGTACCGCTGCTGCCTCTAGGTGGTGCTGCAAGACTCTAAAAACCCTGCAGGTGGTTTGATCCGCAAGAACAGTAGGGGGCGCTGGAGTCCCATCAGTGGTTCACCACTATGAACCAAGCAAGCACTTATTCTAAGATATGTAATAATAATAACCTGTAATAACAAACATATTAATGGCTATTGTACAGTATAACATATATTAACGTCAATGTACAGACAGCTTTTTTGAATGTGTCAGAAAAAAATTATTTCTAATCGTTTTTAAGATCAGATTATATCCATAGCAAAGAAGGTCATTTGAAGCCCAGAATGATTTTAAATCCTAAACATTTTTTCTTTCTTTCTTTATAATCGCAAAAAATGTACTATTTTATACCACCTCTCTCTCTCTCTCTCTCTCTCTCTCTCTCTCTATGAACGGGTGAATTGTGATGGCTATTTTACTTTTGGTATAATCGATTCATTTAGTTGTAGGTTACACGAACACATAACGTCGAGTATTTTAAGGAACACGGCGTGTGTGAAGATTATTCGTGAGTGAGAGAGAGCGGGTGTGTAATTTTCAAGTTAAGCATCTTTAGATAATTTGTCTTGCTAAATGTTATCATTTTGTGAAAATGCTTTTCAATCATCTTAAATCTGTATTGTATCTGAGTTTGTTTGATATGTTTTGTGAAAATGTTCGAACTCAATTTGAAAGCATTGAGTTTCTTCAGTATTTATCAGTGATATGACATCACTCATACAGTAATATGACATCATCACTCACGCTGTGATATGACATACAGGCTTTTGCTGAGAACTTAAAATGTTAATCTTTCCCGTGAAACATGAATGTGGTGATTTGCACTGAACACTGGGCTTCTCTGATGAAGGACGTTCTAAAATATCATGTTTACTACGGAGCTGCACAGAGTTTGCACAGGGGTACAATCGTGTAGTCATGGTGTCATATCCTGCCAGATGGTTAGATTCTCTATGCTAACCACCCCTGCCATGATTTTTGTGCCAAATTTGCGATAGTTTCCTTGGTAACCAGCAGAACGTTTGTCTGTTAACGTGTTTATGTGAAAGTTCAACAGCTTTATAAAAGAATTTGCAGTATTTACCACCATTTGAGTTCATCTGGACTTTGAAGAGGAAAGACAATGGCATTTGGATGCATGTGTTGGAAACAGCAGTGTGTCTCTCCTGGATGAGGGTGACCTGATGTGCAGCTGCTCAGGTCTGTCGATTCAACGGCTTGCAGAAGTCTGTTCTTTTATACTCTGTACATTTCTGCCTCAAATTTGCAGTAAATATTGAGTTTGCCTAAAATTCCTGCTCCTTGTTTATCAAGATTGATTTGGAGTCTGAAGACTGAAGTTTTTGATCTCCTCAAGAGAAATCTGTGACGCATATAAGCCTTTTACAGCGCATTCAGAGCACATTCTTTCTGTCAGAACTGAACCTGAGAAAACCTTAGAGCTACAGGGAAATCTTAACTAGGTCTACAACAAAATATTTGTATTGGAATATTTCACACAAAATAAAAAATCTATTAGCCTATCTACTTACCATTCGGGCAGCGCTTTTCTATTATACGACTGTGATATAGGCCTTTATTCAGCAAGTCTATGGGCCAGTGGCAGTCACAACAAGTTGCCGTTTTTTACAATCGCTAGGACACATTTCTCAATACTTAGGTATTTTTTTCCACACAGTTCTCCTAACCAACTTTTAACATGGCACAGCCGTTAATTTCACATTCAGAATGCACTAATACTACCAAAACACTTAATCTATGTCTCAAATCAATTAACTATTCCATAACACAATAGCAAAGGTTTTCAACCAACAAACACACTTTGTCATTAATAAAACACTGACCTAAAAACACTAACAACCTTGCTTTTGTAAACATGTCTTACAAAACAAGAATGACACGTTCTTCTGCTTATAATTCACTGCAGTAGTATTTTACATGTTTACATTACAGTACAAAATTATTCATAAGTTTTCCCCTTTTGTAGCCTATAGATGGTAATGAAATTGAAAGACTAACACTTGTGTAGGTGTTCAGCTACATCAAATTGTTTTGATAGTATTTAAGTTTAAAGATTCAGAATATATTTCAATATGGTATTATTCATTTAGGTTTTGAACTTAAGTTTAATAGTTTTGAAAAGTTGTTGAGTAATGCTTGTTGTGTCTGAGAAAATTATTTATGTAACTTGAAAGATGTAGTCATTGAAAGCATTTTGTGCCAAAGCAATGTTAAATGATCCACAGTTTAGCCCACATAGACTAATGTTATGATCACTGTGTGATGAGTTTTGAAAAAGTGCCTTAAGTATTGAGAAATGTGTCCTAGCGATCGTAAAAAACTGTAAGACTGTGTCTTAAGAACTAACTAGCAGTAAGCCAAGGGGAAATCCGACTTACTTTTTTGATACAAATTAAAAACACGTTATGTAAAAATAAAAAAAAGTTATGAACAAAAAAAAAAAATATGTAAGACTTAGCAATTTATGCAACCGGCCCAAGGTTTGGCTATTATAAGGTCAAAATTTCTAAAAAAAAAAACATTTCAGTGGTCCTTGCATAAATGAGCCAAACAATGTTTTGCTATAGGCTAAATCTTCTGATATGAGCAGGTTTTTGTGAAAGTTAGCAGTTTAGGTAATATCAACACTTGCCTATAAAACCATCACCTATTTGAGGTTTCCTCACTAATATGATAACACTTTGTAAATTACACCTGTGTAATAACCTGGCTTTTTGACAGATACTTTTAATGGACCGCACAAAATCACAAAATTTCTTTCAAATCACACATAAGTCCTAATGCTTACAAGTGTGTGTGTGTGTTACTAAAAGAGAGAATTGTCTGTGTTCCTAATTTGGACAGCTGTAGTATTGCATTGAATGGTCTTTTGTCCCAAACTGACTCAGTCACACCGCCCTGAGTTTGCTTCAAAATTTGTGTGTACAAACTTAACCATATTTTGGAAACAAATTTGTACCTAGAAGTGAGTTAAATCTGACCATAACCTTTTTTTGGGGACAAAAAAAAAATGTAATTAAAATAAAATCAATAACTGCGGAAATGCAGAAAGTTAAGCAAATGTGTTTGTGTGTGTGTACATGGATGTTTATGTAGAACTTGTGAAGAGGCCAAACGTAAGAGATACTAGCGTTTGTGCATGAGTGTTTTGGCCCATTTGTTCATCTTTATCATGGATGCGCATGAGAGCATTTAGGATTCATTGCACTGACACACACACAAACACACTTACTCTTTATTTATCATGGCAGTGAAAGAGGGCGCTGCATCTTTAAGATCTGCCCCAGTGTGTGAGTGTGTGAGTGTGTTTGTTTGTGAGAGAGAGCAAAGGGGTTTGTTTATTGTTCCAGGGACAAAAGCGTGAGTGAGAATCATAAAAGCATCGAGAGTTTAAACTACACGGCACATCAGAGAGACAGAGCGCGATACGCACACACATACTCACATGGGTAAGTCTACCTGAACTCACCTGAACCCATTTTTAACCACGGCTCTCATTTTCTCATATTTACTGGCAGAATTTGTTTTGTCTGTGATTTGCATGTGATATTAGTTGTTTAGATAAATGCGTAGAAGTGTTTTAATGATCCTTTTTGTATGTAGTGTGTAAGATTAAGATGGCTTCTGATTGGTCAGCATCACTCCTGTACTTATGGAGGGGAAATTCGGTATTAAATGGATTCTAATTCATTAGAAAGGTTGTTTTGATTGATTAACCAGCTGGTTCTGCTTTTGACTGGCAAAGACAGTTACTACGACGCCTCAGAGGTGTGGGTGAGACGACCAGTAACCTCAGGAGACTCCAGCCAGAGGTCACATAAGGTCTTTAGGTCAAATATTCTCTTCTCTGTGGGCGAATCCTGTACGGCCCAGTGCCAGTCTAAAAATAGGCATGAGGGATTAACATGTATGCATTGTATTATTATTATTTTTGCAGTGCCTGACAGCAGATTAGATGGACAAGAGCTTATCAGCCTTCTGCAGAATCCCATTTTCAGTTTGAACTGTTATAGCAAATGTGTCATTTTCTGCTCAAAACTAGGGATGGTTCTTCCAAACTTGATGTTCTTTCTTCTCCAAAACACAAAGGAACACTGGTGTCCAAACAACATTGGACCCCAAAAGTAAAGCACTGAATTTCAAAGTATGTTCTTTTGTGTTCCACAGAAGAAATAAGGTATACAGGTTTGGAATGACATGAGGGTGAGAAAATTATGACAGAATGTTAATTTTTGGGTAAACTATCCCATTTAAGTTCATTTAAGACCCAAAAGCATTTCAACATTCTCAAACAGAGGGTGTGATGAATAAGTGTCTTCCGTATAGTAATCATTATTGTGAGAGGCATTTTTGACGCTTGTTGAGAAGATAAGCTAAAAAAAACAGTCTAAAAAGAGTGTAAAAGGCTGGGTGACCTGCCATGATCCCAGTTGTAACCCTAGTGGTGTCAGTATGTGTCTGTCTGTGCCGCTGTGGGTTGAAATGCAATGACGCACTCCACTGCTGAGGCCTGTGAGTGTGTGTGTGTTTGTTCACAATGATACGTTTTGTTGTTAAAACAAAAGCCATTATGACTGTCACAAGTGCTTCTTTTACTGACCACAAAACCTCAAACACACATGAAAACGCAACACTCCCCCCCCCCCCCTCCCCCCTCCAAATCTCCCCCTGACACCAGGCTACTCAGGCAAGAGAGAGGGAGGGAGGGAAAGAAGGAGAGAAAGAAGTGAGGGAGGGAGAGGAGCAGCTTAAGCGATGCGTTTTTTTTCTTCCTTGAGGTGGACAGTGGAGGGTATCTGAAGAAAGAAAGAGAAATTAGAGCAACAGAGGACAGAGATCTCTGTGGAGTGAGTGGACAAGCGTCTTCACGGCTCTCTCCTGGTGTGGGTTCGGCTCAGCAGTGTCCATGTTTCCAGTGAAACAGCCGTGGTTGTGTAAAGCGCTAGGTGACCCGAGGCGCATCATCTTCTCTCACACGCTGGGGACTGCAGAACTTCATAGCTGAGCCTTCTGCCGCTTATTGTTTGGCTTCTTTTGGTTAAGTTGCTTTATTATTGATATAGTTGTTTTGCCTGTTAAATGTTTTGGTGCATATAGCGCATATTCATCTTGTTTGCTTTGTTACTTTCAGGTTTTTGTAATTTGGGTTTCTTTTTGTGGTTCGAGATTTCGAGCAGGGCTTTTTGATCGCCTGCATTTTGGCTTGTTCATTTGTGATTCCATGATACACTGACTGTTTAAAAGTGTGTGCATGCGTCAGTCAGATAGAGCACATTGTGTGTGTATGTGTGTGCATGTTTTTGTGTGTCCTTGACTTACTGTAGGCCAACTAACTCTTAAAAGCACATTAGCGGTGTTTGTATTAAGTGTGCATGCTCATTTATAGGTCAGCGGTGAGCTTTCTAGATGATCATGAGTGCGCTTGTGCGCTGTTAGAATAGAGTGTGTGTGTAAATGTGTGTGTGTATTGTGTGTGCTGCATGTGCAGTGTGTGTGTTGATATATCACTCACCTACAGGTTGCTATGATTGCTGCATCCGCTGCCTGGGCGCCGTGCCCTACACCAGCCTGCTGGCCACCCTGCTCTGCTACACCGGTGTGGCACTCTTCTGTGGGGGAGGGCATGAGGCGCTCACTCACACACACACATTCGTAGAGCTCTACTTCGCAAGGGACGTCCAGGATTTCATTGTGCTGGCAGACTTGTGAGTGATTGTCTTTCTCTATCTTTTTGTGATTGTGGGTCTGTTTATGATTGTTTGTGTCATTGTTCCATATTTTGTGTTTCAGTATAAAATATTTCCAGTATGTGATCTACGGTCTGGCCTCCTTCTTTTTCCTCTATGGATTGTTGCTGTTGGCTGAAGGTTTTTACACCACCAGTGCAGTAAAGCAGACGTTCGGAGAATTCAGGAGCACCCAGTTCGGGCGCGGCCTCAGCCTGACTGTGAGTGTGTGTGTGTTTGTGTGTGTGCGTGCGTGTGCACGTGTGTGTGTGTGAGATGCTTTTTGAATTTTTCCCTTTGCATCTTTCTTGATAATGAAATATTAGGGTATGGAAAAGAAATAAAAAAGAATGCATATATATATAACATAAATTATTAATAATATTTTATAATTATTATTTAACCCATAGGAATTTCTGTATTTAGTGTTCTTTTTTCAGTTATGCTCAGTCCTTCAGTAAGTATTTCTTTCAGCTTAAATTACATTTTGAAAATGTGATATCTATAAAATGATTTGCAAAACTACTTTGGTGTGGGAAGTGTGGGAACACTAAAATACACACCAGCTAGATCACTATTTCATCCAACTGCAACTTGATTGTTGTATCTAAACTCCCTGATAACCTATGAGCAGTTGTTTTAGTCTTTTTATTTTGTTTGTATCTGGACTGTTTAAACACTGTTTAGGTGCTATATCAAGATTTACTTGCATGCTTGTCTCTCTCGTCCAGCTGATTATCCTGACATACATTCTTGCTGTGATCTGGCTGGTTGTCTTTGGCTTCACTGCCATTCCCGTGCTCTTCTTCATTAATATGAAAAGCTCCTGTCACAAAGTCAACATTCTGTCGGAAACCACCATGTTCAACCAGCAATCAAGGGTCTGCATGGACCCACGCATGTATGGTACGTCTGCGCCCATGTGTGTGTGAATCTGTGTGCGTTCATGATCGTGATGTCTGTTTTTTCTATGTAGGGTTTCTTCCCTGGAATGCTGTGCCTGGGATTGTTTGTGGAAATACACTGGCCAACATCTGCAAAACACAAGAGGTTAGATGGTTATAGTCCTGGACGCACACACACATACTCAGAGTTTCAAGAGATCATATCACTTATATCCCTTTTCATGTTTCCAGTTCCACATGACCTATGACCTTTACATCTGTGCATTTGCTGGAGCAGGAATCACCCTTCTTGCCCTGGTTAGTGATCTCATATTTTACACACGTGAAATTCAGTCATTGATATTTACTGTGGAAGACGTTTTGTGCGAGGTCATAGTGGTTAACTGGTTCCTTCTTCAAGGGCCTCCTTGCTTTGCATTCTGGAAAGCATCCATTATTAATTGGTAAATCCACCTCAGAAATCTTTATGAAATGATTTTAAGAATCACAAATGACAATGATTGGTCAATTTTGGCAATTACTGAGAACAGAAACAGGTCATTTACACATATTTTGATTATTATATTTACACATTTATTTATGTCTATTGACAAACCTCCATTGCCATTGAATTTGGACTGGATTCTTTGAGGTCAGAGTGCAGAGCTGTCAAACAGCGTGAAGTTCATAACGGAAGTACAGCAAGGGAATGTTTAGTTTACAATCATTAACTGACCTCTGCTACTGACAGATCCCCAGCGTCTCTACTCCCTTTCCTGTGTATTTGGCGGCAGTTATTTCCAGATAGAACTATCGGGACAGCCCTCTGTCCTGCTGAGGATCACAGTGAGATTGGTGCAAACATGTAATAATAAAAATTGCAGTTTCAATGGCCCCCAAAAGTATTTAGACACTTAAGCTACTCTTAAATTCTCCATTAGAATTACATAAGAATTACTGCATTAACAAACGTTCACAACCTTTTCAAAGAATCAGGTCCTGAATTTATCTTGAGCAAGGAACTTAAACCCCAGTTGCTCCAAAGTGATTGTTCCTCTAAAATATTAGTACTGTACTCTGCTACGGACTAGGTTGTAAATAAATGATGGTGGTATTGTTAGAATCACATGCCTTGTCTGATGTTTATCATCCAGTGAGTGTCAAAGGGATATAAACACTAATGTCACAAAACGTCAAATTTCCTCTTTTGCAGAGGAACAGGTCAGCGCCACCTTCTGATCAGACATATGGGTTGTTCTTTCCTTTTCTTATTTTTTCTAGTTCATTTACGTGGTTGCCACCACCTACAACTACGCTATTCTAAGGTTTCTCGGAAGGAAGGGAATCCGTTGCTAGGTTCGGTGTTGCTAGGCCCGCTTTCCTGTTGCAGCGGTATCAGTGGTGTCATCACTGTGGCCCGTGAGGAAACGCAAGAGAGTGCCATGAAGCCCCTGCAGAGGTCTATCATACAGAGCACAACACACACACACTAGTGTGACAAATAAGTACAAACCTCACTAAAGAACACTGATTAATGGAAAAAACATAAAACCACAAACTACTGTACTGTAGATCTCTGGAGGAGTGGAATCTAGCTTCTCTATTTCTTCATTTGTCTCTTTTCTCTCTGCCTTTGTCACACACACATTATCACACCGCTCTCTCCTTTCTCTCACGGCCATTTATTCATTTTAATGATTGTATTCATTGTGCTTCATGGTCATATTAATGCCTTGCAGTTTGCTAGGATTTTAGCTTCTCTCTCTCACTTTTCATCTTTTTGAGAGAGTTTGACTTGTTTCCTCAGTCAGTTGTTGGTTTATATTCTGAGACACACAGAGAAACAGCACTGAAGTGAGCAGATTTCTTTGTGTCAATTTGAATTCAGTATTTACAGACACTCTTAGTGTCAGTGTGTATTTGTTGTATATTTTGACTAACTGTGGCAATATGCTGAACCTGTTCAATGATGGTGCTCGATCAAAGGAACTAATGTTTTTTTATTGTTCTAGCTCATTTTAGAACACTAAAAATATTTCTAGTCAGATTGATAACTGTAAATGATTAATAAAAATAATGCAAACTAAAATGAATTTACATACAATTGTGTGTTGACTTCATAGAAACTCATGCAATAAACTTTAATGAAAGATGACGATCAGTGTTGTCAATTCTTCTTACAGCTACAGATCACATTTAAAGAGGATATTAAAATACAATTGAAACTGAATTGTTAGAAGAAGATGAGAAACATGTTGATCAGACACACAGAGAGAGAGATCCTTTATTAACCCCCAAGGGGAAATTCATGCACACACACCAATGATCATTTACAGAAAATGGTGTTGTATTCATGTGCACTAAACCTACGACAGCATTTCCATCGCTGATAAAGTTTATTTTAAATAAGTGCTGAATTAAAGCAAACGTAGTGGCAGACTCTGAGATGAGCTTTGTTGTAAGTTGTAGTCCAGTAGGTGGCTGTGAGGATGAATCATCAGAGCTGGAAGATTTGATCAAAGCATCTCTCGCAGAGGACTTTCCCAGCATAGTGGTACATAGATGAGGAGAGATCACCCAGAGGACTGCGGCAGCCATTACACTAAAACACACACAGAGAGACAAAGCATTACTGATCACACTGCAGCACATCTTATTGCTGTGGATGGTCGTAGGAAAAAGAAATGAAAGGGATACTTACTCAGGGATTTACTCACCGTCATGCTGTCCCAGATGTATATGACTTTCTTTCTTCAGACAAGCACAAACAAATAAAAATAAAAATTCCATCTCTGCGTCCATATAAAGCAAGTGTACAGGACCTATAAAGTTGACTCTTTAAAAACCACGATGAACACGATGGTAGGGCTAATCTACACAACCACAGTTGATAAATTGTCTTCGGCCGTTTATGCCAAGCGTGAACTCGAACCAGAATATGACACTTGGCTGGAGGCAAGAGTTTATAGTTTAACAAATCTCGTTCTGCTTCAGAATACATTTATTAATCCACTCTGGTTGTGTAGATTACCATCATGTTCACTTTGTGTGGTTTTTGAAGCGTCATTAAATGGACTCATTAAATTAGATTTTTCTAAAAATATTTGTTCATCTGAAGAAAGTCTGGGACAGCATGAAGTTGAGTAAATAAGATAATTTTTTTAACTATTTTAAAAATGTCACCACTACCTTTCTGGGCCTTGAAAGTTGTTATAACGTTGCAGTCTATAGGGGGTCAGAAAGCTCTCGAATTTCATCAAAAATATCTTCATTTGTGTTCTGAAGATGAACGAAGGTCTTATGGGTTTGGAACGACATGAGGGTGAGTAATTAATGACAGAATTTTTATTTTGGGGTGAACTAACCCTTTAACGTGTCTCCTGTGACCACTTGGTTTTGGATTTTGCAGAGACTCCTCTCTTATTTCGTGGTGCAGAAACAACTCAACCTCAGCGTCCGTTTTCAGGCCTTCTCGCTTAGGAATGTGGGTTCTAAAGCTCTTGCCTGATCATAACCCTTCTTATTTTCAGTGACCTTTTCTCTTTTGTAATGTCCCTCAGCCATCTCTTTTTCTACATTCTTTCTTCATATCTCCCTCTTGCTCACTCTCTCTACTGATTGGCTACAAGTGTGTTTTGGAGCTCGGTACGATCCACTTTCAACAGCGTTTCTCAGAAATCGCTTACTGTACCTTTAATACCAGGTGGAAACAACTTTGAGGAAGGCTGAGACACTGACTTCTGAGCCTGGTTCAGTACAGAGGAAGAAGAGATTTAAAAAGTAAACCTTGAAACAATCCGGATGGCAGCAAATGTCAGGAATGTTGATGGTAATTTTCACACTTCCATTTAAGGGCAACTTGCAGAAGGAACACATGGTTTTACCTTTCACACTGCAAAGGGAGACATACACAGATACACAGATGTCTTATTAAAAATAAAACTGTGTTGAATACTAATACTAATACATTCAACTTTATTGTAAAAATAAATGCCAGGTCACACTTAATTTGATAGTGTTGATATGTTTACATAAGTACTGATTTATACTGATAAACTATACTTACAGTGTTACAGTTTGTGTAACTAATGTCTAATTTTATAATTGAATATTACTGCTATAGAAATCAAGCATAAAGTTGCCAAGAACTTTTTCTAGAAGTTTTCATTTGTGATTCCTCTTTCTGATTCTCTAGAGCCACAGATTTAATTTAATGGACACTGATTTAATTGACATACTTAAGCATACATTAAACTAAAAATTAAATTTATAAATTTATAAATAAATTTATCTCATAATTTTCTAGGCACTGCCTATGAGTCAATATAGGTCAACAAATGTCATATCAAAATGAAAATGGCGTTGCATAAACGAATGACTTACTTCAATCCAGCTTCACTGTTCAGTCTGTGGTGCTCTGCGGGGGCTTCCACAAGAGGCTCTTCTGTTGGCTGGTTTTCTGCTTGTCTGGGTACAGGTATATGTGCTGTTATGAGTTGTTCCACGGGACTGTCTTCTTTTTTCTCTGTGGTCAGCGCACCTGAAGGTTTTGATGGATTCTCATGTAGAGTTTTGGCTGTTTTCTCATGCAGCGCTCCACTGGATTGCCTTTGATCTGTTGAAACTTCTTCTACTGTTTTCTTCCCTGTTACCTCTACAGTAGTGTCTGCAGGTGTCTTCAACGGTTCCTCTACAGGTTTGACTACAGGTTTCTCCACTACGTCCTTTTTAAGAGAATCTGCAGGTGTCTTCAATGGTTCCTCTATTGGTTTGACTACAGGTTTCTCCACTACGCCCTTTTTAAGAGCATCTGCAGGTGTCTTCAACGGTTCCTCTATTGGTTTGACTACAGGTTTCTCCACTGCGTCCTTTTTAAGAGCATCTGCAGGTGTCTTCAATGGTTCCTCTACAGGTTTGACAATAGGTTTATCCACTACGTCCTTTTTAAGAGCATCTGCAGGTGTCTTCAATGGTTCCTCTATTGGTTTGACTACAGGTTTCTCCACTGCGTCCTTTTTAAGAGCATCTGCAGGTGTCTTCAACGGTTCCTCTATTGGTTTGACTACAGGTTTATCCACTACGTCCTTTTTAAGAGCATCTGCAGGTGTCTTCAATGGTTCCTCAACAAGTTTGACAACAGGTTTCTCCACTGCATCCTTTTTAAGAGCATCTGCAGGTGTCTTCAATGGTTCCTCTATTGGTTTGACTACAGGTTTCTCCACTACGCCCCTTTTAAGAGCATCTGCAGGTGTCTTCAACGGTTCCTCTATTGGTTTGACTACAGGTTTCTCCACTGCGTCCTTTTTAAGAGCATCTGCAGGTGTCTTTAACGGTTCCTCTATTGGTTTGACTACAGGTTTATCCACTACATCCTTTTTAAGAGCATCTGCAGGTGTCTTCAATGGTTCCTCAACAAGTTTGACAACAGGTTTCTCCACTGCATCCTTTTTAAGAGCATCTGCAGGTGTCTTCAATGGTTCCTCTACAGGTTTGACAATAGGTTTATCCACTACGTCCTTTTTAAGAGCATCTGCAGGTGTCTTCAATGGTTCCTCTATTGGTTTGACTACAGGTTTCTCCACTACATCCTTTTTAAGAGCATCTGCAGGTGTTTTCAAAGGTTCCTCTACAGGTTTGACTACAGGTTTCTCCACTACATCCTTTTTAAGAGCATCTGCAGGTGTTTTCAAAGGTTCCTCTACAGGTTTGACTACAGGTTTCTCCACTACGTCCTTTTTAAGAGCATCTGCAGGTGTCTTCAACGGTTCCTCTACAGGTTTGACTACAGGTTTCTCCACTATGTCCTTTTTAAGAGCATCTGCAGGTGTCTTCAACGGTTCCTCTACAGGTTTGACTACAGGTTTCTCCACTCCGTCCTTTTTAAGAGCATCTGCAGGTGTCTTCAACGGTTCCTCTAAAGGTTTGACAATAGGTTTCTCCACTATGTCTTTTTTAAGAGCATCTGCAGGTGTCTTCAATGGTTTCTCTACAGGTTTCTCCACTACGTCCTTTTTAAGAGCATCTGCTGGAGTCTTTGGTGGTTCTTCTACAGGTTTGACTGTTACGTCCTCTGCATGTGCTCTCTTGGAGTCCTCAAGGACAGGATATGGACTGGAACACATTCAGAATAATTATGAAGCATCTGATTGTTCTTCTACACCTCATGAAATATTAAATATAGCCTGTTATGAATTAATAAGTGTGAACATCTAAGAATTTCTGCTTCAGTTTTTTTAACTTGCAAATGAGGAAATTAAAGAAAGGCTAAATAAATAAAAGGTAAATAAATAAAATAGATAAAAGGCTCTATCCAGTACAGAGAGCTCCACCAGACCTTTTGGCCAGATGGGACCCTCTCTTGACTGGTGTGTTTTCTGTTGAGCTCACAGGCCTAAGGGAGTGCAGATACCTGAAGTTATTTGGATGGAAACATGTATAGAATGCAGAAACATTGAATACATAAATAACACACAAGGAAAATAAGAACAGCTCTCACTCAAACGTCCTTAAGGCTGACATGACATAAGAGCTTTGAGGGGTTGTGGATGTGTCCAGACTGGAGGAGGTGGTGGCACCACTCTGTGAACATGGTATGATGGAGGAAGTGACCTGACTGCTCTCAGGTGATGATTCATTCTTAGGCTTTACAAGCTTTACTGGTTTACTGTTAGAGAGTGAACAGAAAAAAGAGTGAGATGAACTCAGAGTGAGAGGGAAAATTATGTTAACATTGATCCATTTTTCAGTGTTCATGGAGTCACAGGAAAGACCTTTGACTGGTTGATACTACCACTCTCAGCCAGCAGGTGACAGCATAAGTGTGCATTTACCATTTTACATCTGACTGAGTGTCCAGAACCTCTTGAGATCCTTGAATCCAACTTCCATCTTTTTTCAAATGGGTTCGAACTTTTATCGCCTGCAACACAGCCTGCCTGTTAACATCTACAATCACAGAAAACCTCTGTTAGAGTGTGTTTTGTTCACAAGTGCATGTTTTATTGTTTGTGCATGTTTTACCACTGGACATGGTGAGATCCTCTTCCTCAGTCAGGCCTATATTAGGAACACATGAAGTAAAAAATCTGATATTTTACAGCCTCAGTTTCTCTATATCCCATTTTAGTATAATCCATACTAGATTGTTTGATGTGCTCTTTTTCTTTTTGGTGCCAATTTCTGTACTACCCAGAAACACACGCACATACAAACAACAAAAATGCAGAACAACCACATGTTTTTTGTCTTCAGTGTGTGCATTATCTCGCATACCATCTATAACAGAAACTCTGGTGCTGTCACAGTAAAATGTGTTGTGAATATTTTTTGTCTTCATGCACTGTTTGGAATTGCACTTGACATAGTAATTGCATTGTGTTGTGATGTATTAGTCCTTTAGCACTTAAGTAGTGAAGACATAAGTAGCCAAAAATAAATGAGCTGGAAGACGGTAAGGACAATGGCAAAGAGGAAGAGCAGGTCATAAAACACACAGCAACACAAACACAAGTGATGAGCAAATGGTCTATAAGACCTTGTATGTGTTTATTTGCTCATATGTGTTGTGTTTGTGGAATGCTGTTTTTTTTTTTTTTTTGCTTTGTTTGAGCTAATTAGCCTACATGATATCAAAGTAATATGAAGCTAGATATAGCCTATTCCACGCCCACTTTTACCTCATTGGTGTTTGGATTTACTTACAGGATCTGTTCTGCTTATACATTTGCCGTTTGAATAATGTGCGTGCATGCACTTTAAAGGTTTGACGTAAGTCGGACTAAAACAACACATCGTCTTATTAAATAGGCCAATAATGTAAACGCTTTATCTCGGCTGAAATCGTAGCAGTCCAACTTTTGCGATGTCAATGTAATTTGGCCTCGACGTTGTGCGTATGCTTCAAAAGACGCGATGAACAATCAAATGTCTCATATTATTTGTACAGACAGATGAAAGATGTTGCTTCATTATAACTGCGCGTGCACAGTTAAGAATTACCTTTATCGCTAATCCTAACCCTCCTACAAAACTGTTGACATTATTAGATTTAGGCTAAAGCAAAAAAACAAACAAAAAAAAAGCCTTTCAAAACGTATTTCACTGCACTTCAATTGTCTTCTTTTTTGTTGCCATGTTTAACTATATATGATATTTTAATTTCTGGCCATCACAAGATTAGTTAATTCATTCATAAAAGCATGTCATCTTCTTAACATTTCAGGATCAAAAAGTACAACATCACAAACACACACACACACACACACACACAAACACACACACACACACACTGTTGGTTAAGTCTCAAACATAATGGCAGGATGTCCTCCTCACTTCCCAGAACAGTGAAATAATCTTCAGTGCTTGTTTGTTGAAATTTCATTGATCACAGTCAGAGGAAGAACCCCTATGACATAATGCAAACCCCCTCAAACAAAAACTCTAGAACACACACAGAAAAGCTTTTACACCCTTACACCTAGACACTAAGAGCTAGGCCTATATTAGTAAGGACCTCTCATATACGCAATAATTTTCATAAGGAGCACTTAAAGTAGCATGGTTTCAGACATGCTTCACTATATCTTAGAGGACATTACAAAATGGCCCTCAGATAGCTTACTGCCAAAACTGTACACACACCCTAAATTTGTTTAAACATACAAGACAGTGCATTTCTCTGAAATGGTGTCTTACCTGTGTGTAGAAATCTGTGCAGTTTAGTCTGTAAAAAAGTGATTTAAAACTTGCCAGACTGCAACCACTTCATATGCACACAGACACACACAACACACACCTCCCATGCACCTGCACACACCTCCAAAAAAGCAAACCAAATACAAAAAACCTAGACATAACTCAGCAAGCAATAGCTGTCATTTCACCATCTAGGTTAACTATAGACCCAATATAGTCTGGCTATGAGTAACCCACTTCTAGCCAAAATAACCTTGAATTTGATTACATGTCGTTTTTGCCAAAATATTCAATTTTCACTGACAGCCCAAATTTTGCCTTGTTTACGCCTAGACGTCAGGGCTGTGTTTGGACGGCTATTACACGTCTTTTAAACGCAAAACTGCTTGCTGGGAACTCACATTCACACACCTTTGAATTTATTTCCTTGATGTAAGATAGTGATGTCTGTGTTCATATTTGTGTGTGCGCGAGGGTTTTGTCTGCAGTCCAGTTACAGTTTAAATGTTCCAAGACACTGTTATGAAACAATGACAAAGTGAGACAAATGGGGTGCACCAAAGACCATCTAACCTCGTAAGTTTACAGACATCTATTTGCACAAATGTACAGTGTGCAACATGTATGTTGGCTGGAACAGTATACCTGCAGGAATAAATGTATTAATAAATTATTTTCATCAACACAACAAACTTACAATCACTGGCTAGAACGTATCTGTATTTTGTGGCTTATAAGCCTAAATTCAACCTCACAGAAAGAAAAATTAAGATTCTGGATTTTATTCTCAGATTTTCAAAAGTATACATTTGATTAACAGTCACATATTCAATGCCACAGTCAGATGTTAAATGAATAATAATATATAAAAAAAAACATTTGAGTGATTCTTTACACATTTACAAGAACAATATAGGTGGATTTTTACATGTTGCTCCAGTGGTTCTAGTGAGTCACAACATTTGAGATTTTAGAGGTTGGAGTGTGAAAACTTAAAACTGTCATGTAGCAGTTTCAAACTAGATGCACTAATAGTAGGTCTGTGTGAGGATCAGCAGTTTAGTGCTGCAGGACACAGTGGTGATGGAACAGTTATCTCTGAAAATCTTTATTGAAATATGTACCTGAAACCTTTGCACCAAACGGTCCAGATTCCTAACTATTATGCAACACCCTGGTTTCTCTTATCTATCAACATTTTTATCTGTCTAAAACATCCTCCTCATGTATGCTCATACTGCATTCAATGAATGATGAATCTACAGTTTCAAGCCTGTTTCACTGCTTTCAGACATAAGACATCTCGGTAACACTTTATTTTACAGTGTCCTTGTTACATATGTTACATGTACTTAAATTATGCATAATTACATTCAACTAACCCTCAACCAAACCCTAATCCTACAGTAAGTACATGTAGTTGTTTAATATTACTCAGTTCTTAACTGTATAATTACACTAACAATGACACCTTAAAATAAAGTGTAACCGACATCTCATTACATCTCAGAAGTGCATCTGTTTGGTAGGAAGGAGCTTGATATACAAAAATTTTCATCCATTTAACTTCAACTAAAAAGTTCCAGAATCTTGATCTTGTCTTCATAAAGAAAATGAAATTGAAATAAGTACTGACTGAGGAGAACTGATGTCTGAATATTTCATTGACAGGAGGTTTAGAAAAAAACTAATGACAATCAATTGGATACAATTGGAATACAATACAATTGGTATTCAAATAACCAAGGCAACAGGATTCCTGAAATGTGAGAAAAAGACATTAAAGGAAATGTGTGCAGCAAGAGTGTCTACAGGGAATGACAGACTTTAGAAAATGAATTAAAGTAAAATATGAGAAATATACAAATCCCTACAGAACTACTGCTAAAACTCTCAGAGACAGAAGGAAAACTATCACTAAATGCTAGGCGGGTTCTTCCAGATTCCTTCAGAAGAACTGCTGTCACAGTAAGTATGTTCATTACTCAAGCTGGTGTTTCAGATGACCCAACAAGGCTTGAAAGGTGTGTCGATCTACATCTGTTCTAGTCTGTTAACTCAAGCATCTACTCTTAAGATAAGTGACACAAGCCATTGAGACAGTAGGCCTAACCAAATCGGTAGGATAGATAGATAGATAGATAGATAGATAGATAGATAGATAGATAGATAGATAGATAGATAGATAGATAGATAGATAGATAGATAGATAGACAGATAGATAGATAGACAGATAGATAGATAGATAGACAGATAGATAGACAGATAGATAAACTAAATCACAGAACAAAACAGTGATGTTGTTTACTTGTTAACACCATTTATTAACGATGCTCCATTATAATAGAATTATAATTCGATTTACAATGATTTATAATTTAAACAGCATATTACATTACAGTCATTTTTTATATTACAGCTTAAAGATAGAAGTTGGGTCTTTCTGGCAGATATTGCCCATATAATGAAAGACACGTCTAACATTTGAGTGTTATTTAGAACTCTGATATTACCAGTTACATAATATTAAGACTGTACAGCTGTATTCAAAAACATTTTTTTTTTATCATCTATGATTTGTGCAGGAAAATCAGGAAGTTCCTCATCCTGGATAGAGTCTGAACAACACAAGAATAATATTTGGGCTATATTTCTACATTTTATTATGTAACCAAATGTTATTTGTAGATGGTGGGGCTAATCACAACTCCTACATAATTAGAAATAAGGTAATCAACCAACAACATCATCTGAACTGATCATCCTGAACAAGTGGCAGGCCATGGTAATCCACTTGACTGATGCTGACTGTTGACATAGGCCCTGTCTCAAATGGCACCCCTAAAAACATTTGTGACGTAACGCCGCTTTGACTGTTGGGAAGAAGTTTGCTGCGGAGCCCGCTTCAGTGTGGGCTTGGCAAAAGTGCTCATCGAAGGCGCATATCGACCACAAAGGGGGTGCTCACGATATGAAGTGTGCCATTTGGGACAGGGCCATGGTCCTCCGTAGATTGTAATGATAGCATGTAAAGGTTACAGCTTCACGAGATTTCACAACGGGCTGCTCTGCTGCTCAAGAATCTCCATAGGCACAGTTTCTTTGAAGTCACTCAGTTTCCTGGAGAAGGAAGACAGTCTTGTGCTGATAGAATCTCTTTTCTGTGACAGCATACCCCCGTAAAGCTGCCAAAGCTGCTCCCGGAAGTGATTTCCCACAAAACAGTACAGGAAAGGGTTTATGGCAGAGTTGGAAAAGCCGAGGCAGAGGAAGAATGGCAGGAGTTTATGCATTACTTGGAGCATCCAACAATCCCACTCCATCCCCAGCTCTGCCAGAGCTCCGAGAAACGCCAGCACGTGGAATGGGAACCAGCAAAAGAAAAACGCCAATACCACGGCGGCCACCAAACGCAACACGTGGACCAATCGGCCAGAGTCTTGCTCCAGGTTGTTCGGGGTGGCTAAAAGGTGCATGGCTATTAGGCTGTAGCAAGTAGCTATGACAACAAACGGCAAGAAGAATCCAAGGATGTTCTTTGCAAGAGTTAACCCAGTTTGCCAGATGGAGCTGGGGTAATAAATGACACAAGCCGTGACGTTGTAACTGGGAAGAGTGTGTATGTCACGGAACACAACTGTTGGCAGCGTGGTCAGAGCCGCAACGACCCAAATGATGGCGCTGACACATCTGGCCCGCTTAATGCTCCTACTGATCTGAGAGTGCAGGGGGGAGACAATGGCGTGATATCGATCCACACTCATACAGGTGATGAAAAAGATACTAGCATAGACGTTTATAGTGACCAAACCCCCACACAGCTTACACATAACCTTCCCAAAAACCCAGTTGTAATCCAGTGAATAATACACAGCCCAGAATGGCAAAGAGCTCAGGAACAGCAAGT
Source organism: Abramis brama (assembly GCF_963993115.1). Lineage (NCBI taxonomy): Eukaryota > Metazoa > Chordata > Actinopteri > Cypriniformes > Leuciscidae > Abramis > Abramis brama. The sequence continues at coordinate 14,112,775 of NC_139967.1, read as the reverse complement.
CCGACATGGCTAGATTCATCAGATACGTGTTGGCTACGGTTCTTCGGCCTGAACTGTGATACAGCACACACAACACCAGCATGTTACCAAGAAAACCCAGTAAGAAGATGAGGCTGTAGAAGACGGGGATCACTTTCTTCTGGTACTGCGAAGTTGAGGAAGACATGTAGTCACATGAATTCGTCATATTATGCTGCAGCAATGACACATCGGGTGAAGTCAGGTTATGGGCGGAGTCTGTCTCCATGGCGACACTGCTGATTATGCAGATGATTCTTAAGTTCTGTAATGAAAAAAAAAAAGTTCTCATGTGAAGCAGAAATGATGAAACATGTTATTGTAGCCTTGTGATAAAATGCAAAATCATCTATCATACTCCTTCACTAAAACTTCTTGATCCCCTCCCCTCAAGTAGAAAATACACGATTGTGAAACTCCTGAACGTTTCGCCCAAAAGCAAAGAAAACGTCATAACACAGCTACAAGTCACAGGCTGAATTTCACAGGTTGCCAGAATAAACACAGAAAACACTTTGAGTCCTATTTAAAGCACTTGTCCCACGGTTGTGTACAGCCTCATTGTCTGTCTGTTACGTGATTAGAGCTATAAACCAGAGGGAAAAAATCCCACCATATACTGACCATCGACAGTCCACTGGGACTGATGTTGCAGCATCCTCTCCTTTACATCTTGTCAGTGTGAGAAAGAGAATCTATGAGTGAGAGAAAGAAACGTGAGAAAGCGAGTGTGTGAATGTGTGTAACCGTAGCTCTGGTGAGTTTGGGTCCAGCGCAGATGTGTTTTATAGCTCTCAGTAGGCTGCTCACAATACATCTGGTTACTGTTAACATAGGCGGGGGGCACATGCAGATATTTGATTGGCTAGGGTATCAGTTGTGGAGTTTGGGGGGTGTACGAACAAGATTCAGTCCTGCTCCCCAATAGTATGTACTGTATAACACAAAGTAGGTGCCCAGTCATTCTTTTCATATTTTACCATTGAGATCAAGTAATGTATGCATAATTGCACAACATATAATCACACACCGGCAATCGCAATCACAATCAAGTAACATAAGATCAAATCCTCTAGCAACTGCTGAAATATTTTGCAGATTGAAGTTTTTTTTAAAGGTAATGTCAGTTATTTTAACCATGATTAGATCTAAAAATGTAAATAAATGATTCCTTATATTAAAAATATCTTTAAGTTTTAATATGTTGAATATTAGGAATCTGCTTGTGTTATATGATATACTAAGTGAACACGTTTCTCATAAATTATATCTGCTCACCACTGTCATGATAATTCATTTATGAAGATTAACATTACACACTCTGAGCCCTAAATAATGTTCACAGCTGTTGAAAATAATTCCAGTCATATTTCAAATGTTGCACATGTTCTTAATCAGAATGCTACGCCGGTCAAGTTCACACACTTTCTGTTTAAGTCATTGGAAAGCTTAGTTATTTAATATAATCAATGAAAAATGTAAGTTCTTTCAGAATGATGCAGTAATAGATTAACCACTCAAACGATCTAAACTATTTCCCTCATATTTGTTTCATATTACACGTCATATTAGAAGAACTGCAAAGTCCAAATTTGCCTAGAGTGATTCTGCTCCCTTGAAAAAAATGACATTCCTAATTTCTAATACATTACAGTAAAGAAAAGGAAATAAAGTGACGCCACAGTGCAAAACATATACCAAGATAAATACTGTGCAAACATCATATCGTTTTCATTAACTGATTTCATAGTTTGTAGGCTGGAACTGATCATAATAGCAATAGCGCTAGGAAATTCATCCCACTGGCTAATGCATCTCCTTACATATTTTCCAGATATACTTCTAATTTTACATTCAGGATCTTAAGAAGTTAACTTAAGGTAAGTTAGTAATTTTTCTTGCAGGATGACTTTATTTCAAGGTTAAAAAATGACCACAGCACTCTGCAGCTTAACATACCTTTCAGTTTCCGGTTGCAAAGTTAGAGAAGTCTTCAGTCCCTCCGAGGTGTCGATACACTCCTGGCACACGTTTCACGCTGAAAAACGAGCCAAAGAAAGCTTAGCCCCCAGCAGACTTTTCCATTTTGGAAGTGGAGTTGATTCTCTGCGTGTGTAAGTATATGAGGGAGTGAACAGCCAACCAGATGTAGGATTTGTTCAAATAGTTTTTACGTCCACATTTGTCCACTGGGAAAAGGAGGGTGGAGAAGGATGGTGTAGGGGGAGAGAGGGAGAGAGAGAGAGAGAGAGAGAGAGAGAGAGAGAGAGAGAATAAGAACAAGAACAAGATGAAGATAAAGATGAAGATAAAGATGAAGACGAAGACGAAGATGAAAACAAAGAAGCGTTTTTTTTCTTCTTTTTGGTAAAAAAAAGAGAAAGAGAAGGAAGACTGCAAACATAACCAGGAAATTACCTGAAAAATTAAAGACAGATGTCTCACAGTAATGTTTATATGTGCTGCAGTAATGTTTCATCATCTTTCGCAGTGAATAAACCTGCAAATGTCTTTAGATCTGTTCTTTCTAATGTACATTTCTGCATTCCTGCTAATGAAGTGCTGGTCGCTGGTCTCACGAGAGTTTTGAGGTTCTGCCTCTTAACTGTTGGGTAAAATCGTGTCCTCTATCAAACACTTTTACCCAGAGTGTGAAAGCAGATAAGCTTCTTAAAACACAGGAAATTGAGAGACGTCAGAGCCTCTCCATTCACTCTGGACTCTAGTTACCGTGGCGACGACCCAAAGAGAGACCCCTCAGAGGTCACGGTCAGATGTGTTCCAACAATCTCATAACGAGGCAGATAATGACTCAAACGAGGAGAGCTGAGATAACCGAAATGGCCAATTACAGATGACATTACACAGAAGCGTGCGTATGTTTACAAATTAGTATGTCCAAACAACTGAAGGAACAGAACATACTGTTTCTCATACTGCCGAACACGCTTTTGAGTTTCTCAGTGGCTGTCAAACCCAGTGTCTGAAAACACTTTCTTTAATAAAACTTTGATCATAAGTAAACAATGTTGCAACAAAGAGGCTTTTTGGGGGGGTTGCATGTTCAGAGCTGCTTTTGAAATCAGAGTGTCTCCTGAAACTACTGGCTCATATTCAGCCTCTGTTTCACAGAGACACTAGAACTAGGCAGCGATTGATTCGAAGGGGACTCTGGAATTCTGCTGTTCCCAGTAAACTCTAGAATTCCAGCTCTGTTGATTCGTTTGGTCTGGACATACTGAGCATTGCTAGATCTTTAACTTAACATAATTGAAGGCTGAAGGGTGGAACAATGTACAGCTGTGGCTACTTAAAATAACAACATTTAACAGTAGAAGCATAACTCAAGTAACTGACATCATAGGCAAAACCAGCAGCTGTTTTTATAGAGAAAATGGAATTTGTATTACATACACCTTTGATGTAAGCTGCATAAACAGAGGCCAGTTAAACTCCCCTCCTGACATTCATTATTGGGCATTATTCATTATTACGGTAGCTTTTGTTCAATTTTATGACTTCACTCATCCATGGTCTGAAAAAATATATATTGATCAGCAAGAGGATTAATATTAAAGCATCATTAAACAAAGTTCCATGTGTCATGGTTTGTTTGTTGGTGAATAAATGCTTTTAGAAATGCTGTTATTGTGAGAGTGAGCATGACATCCAGTGCGTCTGACCTCAGTGAGGGCACTTAATTAAATCCATATCCATCCTCTGTCACTGAAAAATGTCCCTCTTCTCAAACACTTCCTTCTGCCATCCATCAAGGTTCAGAGAGAGAGAGAGAGAGAGAGAGACAGAGAGAGAGAGAGAGAGAGAGAGAGAGAGAGAGAGAGAGAGAGAGAGAGAGAGAGAGAGAGAGTTAACAAATCTTTATTATTCAGTCATAAATTAATCTTAAGAAAGAGTAAGGAACATGAGAAATTCTGTTTGATCACTCAGAACTGAGGGAAGGAAGGAAAGAAGGAAGTAAATAAGGAAGGAAGGGTGGGAGGGAGGGAAGAAGGATGGACGGAAGGAAGGAAGGAAGGAAGGAAGGAAGGAAGGAAGGAAGGAAGGAAGGAAGGAAGGAAGGAAGGGAGGGAGGAAGGAAGGAAGGAAGGAAGGAAGAAAGGGAGGGAGGGAGGGAGGGAGGGAGGGAGGAAGGATGGAAGGAAGGAAGGAAGGAAGGAAGGAAGGAAGGGAGGGAGGGAGGAAGGAAGGATGGAAGGAAGGAAGGAAGGAAAGAAAGAAGAAAATAAGGAAGGGAGGGAGGGAAGAAGGATGGAAGGAAGGGAGGGAGGGAGGGAGGAAGGATGGAAGGAAGGAAGGAAGGGAGGATGGAAGGAAAGAAAGAAGAAAATAAGGAAGGGAGGGAGGGAAGAAGGATGGAAGGAAGGAAGGAAGGAAGGAAGGAAGGAAGGAAGGAAGGAAGGAAGGAAGGAAGGAAGGGAGGGAGGGAGGGAGGGAGGGAGGGAGGGAGGGAGGGAGGGAGTCATGTTTTCACTGACTAACTTAATTGTATTTTGTAAATATAAACACATTTGGATTTTGATGGCTGAAACACACTCCAAATAAGTTGGGACAGAGGCATGTTTACCACTGTCACTTCACCTTTCCTTTTAATTTCCTTTTGGAACTGAGAATACTAACTTCTGCAAGTGGAATTTTTGCCCGATCTCGCCTGATACGAGACAGCTGCACAACAGTCCATGGTCGTCGTTGTCTGATTCTCCTTTTCATAATGGGCCATGCATTTTCAATAAGAGACAGATCTGGACTGTCCGGCACATTAGAAACCACTCTGATGAAGCACGTGCTGAATAAAGCCTGGTATTGTCTTGCTTCCCAGGAAAGATGTCATCTTGATGGCAGTGTATGTCTCTGTACAATCCCAATATACGCCTCCACGTCAGTGATACCTTCACACACATGCAAGTCACCCCTGCCATTTGCACTGATGCGCCTCCATGACAGATGTTTGCTTTTGCACCTGTCGCTGATGGTACACCTGGCGCTGATGGTCCCTTTTGTCCTTGGGACTGAGATCCCAATGTCCGTTTCTCCCAAAAACAAGCTGAAACATGGACTCATCAAACCACAGCACACATTTCCACTGTCTTTTAGACCATCTGAGATGAGCTCGGGTCCAGAGAACTCACCAGCATCTCTGCATTGAACTGATGTATTTCTCCTTATGTAACAGAGATTCAAGCATTTCTTGATGCAGCAGCAGACCGTATAAAGCGAAAACGGTTTTCCGAAGTACTCCCGAGCCCATGTGGCTGTATTTAACAGAGTTTCTCATGCAGTGCCATCTGAGGGGTCAAAGGTCACATTCAACAGAGGTTCCCTGTTTTGTACTTCATAGTCTGAGATTTCTCTGGAGACCAAAAATCTTTGCAATCTTGCATTGAGAACTGTGATTTTTTTATATTTTGACAATTATCTCGGCACAAAGTGGTGAGCCATGACCCATGAGCTCCTTTTACTCTCAATCACGATACCTTCAGCTTACCAATTTACTTGTGGGCTGTTTCAAAAGACTTGAACTCTAAAATTCTATGTTTCATGTTAATTTTGCCTGAAGTTCAGTGAAATAGGAAATCTTTTCTTTGAACCTTTGTCAGTTAAATAAATTTAAAAGAGAATTAGCAAAATTGATTTTATTGCATTTTACAAAATGTCCCAAGTTTTCATGATTTGGGGTTGTACTAAATTCCTTGTTTTTCCTTGGTCATATGCAGTGCAGTTAGCCACATATGCCAGCTATGATTACTTCAGAGCAACAGATGTAAATTACTTTGTTCTAACTGAGAAACATGAAAGAAATGGTTTTATGTGACCATTGGGAAAGGGAACATCTTTGTAAATGATCACAAATGGCACACATGTTATACAGAGATGATTTTGACTGAATAAAATAACTTGTCTGAGAAGCTCTTAGTCTTTTATTCACTTCACTCTGATCTGAAGGACAGATTTTCAGGTGAAAGGATTACATGCACTGAGTCCTGTTGTGTAGATTTTGACTAAATGAAGCTCCAAAATGTGGGATCACTATGGATATTTCCGGAGCACTGGTTCATTTGTCTCTGCATCATTCTACAATTACAGTAGCTTGTCCATCTAAAAATGTTCAAAAAACAAAACTTATCACTCATCAATTTAACATTGGATTGCAATTAATGAGAATGTTTGATTGTTAAAGAAAAAGTTTTATAGTTTTCTATAAGAATTGTGTACATTGCAGTTTGACTTTGTTCTATCTAAATGTGAGAGACAGCACTTGTGACTGTAACTGCGAATAACTCTTCTAGAGAATTACACATGCACAAATTATATTGGGCTGAGAAAGAGCAGTATTCTCAGGCTCACAGTAACCTTGAGAATCCTTGCTAAATACTGTTTTGATCATGTCAACTCATTTTAGTGAGCCACTGAAGCTTATTAAATGTGAAAACACATCTTGGCTTACCTAAATGAGCAATGGGTTTTACTCTGGCTGTAAAAGCATTAAGTGAGAACGTTTGAATTTTTTGTAATAAAAGTACACATTTTTAAATTCAAAATAAAATAAACTATTATAGTACATAAAGTTTTGGGCATACATTAAAGATTAGGACTTCTCACATATTGAAATTCAAAGTACTTTTACTTAATATGTTTACACTTCGACATAAGTTAAATGACTGCAGTCACAGTACTAAAAATAGATATCTGAAGAAATGATTAAAATAATGCTGTGAAACATTCAAAATCAAATTAAATCTTAAAAATAAAATGTCTGTTATGCTACTATAATTCTTAACAGAGGAAGGAAGAAATAAACAGAAAAAGAATGGGGGTTTGGGGTTGGGAGTTGAGCGGGGTGGGGTGGGGGGGGGGGGCTGAGAATATACAGGATATTTACGTTCGGAACAAAACACTCAAAATCCCAAGCTGCGTTTCTTCTCCCTGATGGACAATGAAATGTGTGAGAACAGCATGAAACCTGTAGAAGTTTTACAACTGCACAATGTCACGATTCAACATAACCAGATCATAAATTAGCTTGTCCAATGTGTCTATGCTAAAAAAATAAAAAGGACAGACATAAAGTCCTGAACACATTCTGTTCCCTGTCAAAGAGCATCAGCAGCTCTCCCTAGTGACTGACAGAAGAACTCAAGAGAGAGAGGAAGAGAGAGGGAGGAAGAGGAAGGGTCACAGAGGAGACAGGATGCTGGTTTGGGGGAGAGTTTGAAGGGCTAAATTGGGAGCCAGCCTCAATGTACAGAGAATGAGTCACAAACCATCCCAGGCTAAGGGCTCACCCTAAACAGTAATAATAGACTTCACTGTGTGAGAATGTGTGCGTGATTGTGCTTTAAACAAAAAACAGAAAGCCAAAAGCACATTGTTGTGGAGAAAACACTCATGATGCTCACTTCTCATTAAACTAATTTGACAAACACCTGATTTTATTTGATCTGACAAAACCACAACTAATAAACATATACATAGTTGAATTAGCCTTTCTCAGTGTAAATTTTTCATCATTTATCATCGAATGGCCAGGTAGGCTACAGACTACAGGGTTCTCTGTCTTTCTGTGTCTATTGTTTTAAATACTATAAAAGAGAGATTATTTAAAAGTTTTTCGTGGCATATCACTGAATTTAATCGCAAAGAAAAAATTAACAACAGAGATGTTCACAAAAAAAAGTTATTTTAACACTATAAATAAGGTGTTGTCAGGAACCCCAACATAAAAATGTGTGATTTCCTTAGTAACACAGTTTAAATCTGACCAGGTTTTTCAATTCATTTGCCTACCTTTTAATCCTTTGCATATCTTGTATTCATCCCTCCACAGTAATGTTCTATAGCATACAGAAAGAGAAATTGATGTTTTATGATGGTTTTATAAAACCATGGTCAACAAAAGATTTTTGAAAAGAAGTTGTTTCTTTTAACCACACATTATATAATAAAATATTGAACAAAATGAATATAAATTTTCTAATACCAAAGGTAAAACTATTAAATGCACAGACCCCCCCTGCTGTACCTTCATGTACGCAGAGACCCCCGGCTGAAAAACACGCGGGAAATAACTGCACCAACATTAAAACAAGGACCATGACATTCTTTTATGAATGAATTTGAACTAATAGATTGACTTCGTATCTCTTTATGGGGTACGTAAGCGTAAAGTAATCGACATGTAGAACAATAACGGTGGAAGTCAATTCCAACATTTGATACGCTCAACTGAATGTCTGACATCAACACAGAACTTCCGGAAAACCGGTAGCCTACCCTACTGTCACTGGAACATCAGGGAAGAGGGGATTAAATGGTTCAAAGGTGTTGACAAACGGAGGAAAATAAGATAATTATCCTACACACATCACACAGAGACAGAGGTAATTAAACAGGACGACTCAAGTTCCCTGCTCTATGATGATGGCCCGGACTCTGTACTGCCTCCTGCTGGCCTATAACAAACAATACATTCATAAATCATTCTGTCGGGTGGAGATAATGCGTGCGAAAAAAAGCTATAGAAAAGCAAGTCATTGTGGAAGACTGCAACTGTCAATGTCAAATTTGTAGATTAAGGCGAGACACGGCAGGCAAAAACATCGTTTTTTTTTTACTGGTCAATTTTGAGATTTTTGGATATTTGTCTTCAATAACATGTCGTCTTTCAGACTTGTGTTGAAAAAAAGTCCGAAATACACATTTAGGTCTTTATTTTATTACACTTTGCCTGTTTGCGTCTGTAGATTTCTCATAAATTCAACAAAAGTTTGCGTTCTTAATCAACACGCTGCTCCGCGATCTCTGCCGGTGTGGTGAATAATCGGGTCCGGCTGAAGAAATGGGTCCGGGCTGAGGACCCCATTAGTATGCCAGTAGTATGCCTGATCTAAATCTGTTCTCGCGATAACTTGTAGCTAACGTGAGCTGTTTTAGTGTTATTATGTGGTAGCTTTATGTAGAATGCTAAATCCCGCTGCTATATGCAAGGTAAGATTGAATTAAATTTTATATTGTATATGTAAAGCGTGTATATTCTATAGCTAATATTTAAAATCTCAAGTTGCGTCAATAGCAGGAGAAAGACCGCGAAATTTAAAAATACTACTGTTATTGTGTCACGAAATGTAGTTTTAAGAGTTTTTCAGTCGATAATGTAGTTGTTTAAAGCTCAAATATGTTGTTTGTTTATACAGATAGCGCCTATTTAAAAATTTGATCTGACGTTTTCGGAGATGTGAGATCCAAGGGATCACCGTTTGCTCAGCGCTCATGTATCCCGCTTGGAACAGCCTTACCTCGGCTAGAGCTGCTGCTGCTCTCTAGTCTAGTGGAGTGGTTAAACATGAGATATAATTCGTCTTGTGGGACGATCTTTGAAATCATTAATCTATATTTTGTTCCCTGGCAAATCGTTTTGGCTGAGGGCAAAGTTTTAGTTTCATAACTTTATATAACGTTAAATTATTTAGGCTATTTATCTTTAACGTTGTAGCCTGCTGACTTATGTTTGACTGAATCGTTTAATTACTTTATTTCTTGACTTGTATGGCTACTTATACTTTCATAATTGCTATTATTGATCAATAAAACTGAAATTTAACAAAAAGAGACAGGGTTGTGTCATTTTATTTTATATATGATATCACCAACATGGCATGTATTTTTTTCATGTATGGGATGGGAAGTATTTCAGAGTATCACTGACAAAGGCTCAAAAGAGTCCATGACTTTCTAAAAGATCTTTTAAATACAGATTGTTTGTGTTTTTGTTTTACTTTTAGGACTGGAGAACATCTGGTAATGAGATGTCACTTTTTTCTGTTTGTTAAATGCTTAGTTACGGTTGGGATCTCTGCAAAGGAATACCTTCTCACAACATAGCGACACTTTTTAGTTAACTTAATGAATTACTAACGTAATGATAGCAGTAACACCAAAACGTACTTTGCAAGATTAATCGCTGTTTTATATGGATTAACCCTTTCATGCATAGTGGTCACTACAGTGGACAGCTATTAAAAAAAAAAATTCTTAAATTTGCACGGGTTTTGATGGCATAGTTGCACATCATCCTCTTCAGTGGACCCACCCTGGTGCATCATCCTATATATTTAAACCAAGTGGCAAGCCGTTGTGCTTCGATTTTTTCCCCCCTCCAAACCAAGATGGCAAATGGTCAGTCAGAAATGCCAAGTTGCTCCGGAATATCCACCCATTCCTTCTATCCTAGGAGACTCTTGTAGGTAAAAAAAAATATTGCAGCATCAAGCAATATCTAATGAGTCCTATCAAAGTTGGGTCATTATACGTAAACGTGCCATTTTGTGTCCCTTAGAAAAAAAAGCTCTGTAAATCTTAATAAACCATAAAACAAATAAAATATTTTATAATTTAGTTTCCATAATATGTCTAATAATATAAGAATAAATTAATTTCTGTTTCTTTTGTTTTTAAAGGATTTTAATCACATTTTTGTGCACAGCATCTTGCAGAAATGTTGAAAATGGCATGTCCCTCAGTATGATTTTTCTACTTCTCCTTGCATCATCTGCCTTTCATGAAGTTGATGGTAGAAGACAAGTGTTCTCTTCTTTTCTTTGAGTTCATGTAATATCTGAAAGACAGGGACACGCTCATTGTGTCAGCCCTGTTACCAGAAAAGCATACGTTAAAAAGTTATTTGTACATATTTAAAAAGGGATCTCCATATCTCAGCTCAGGGGAGGTGTAGAGAGCCAGGACTTGCACTCATCTCTACGCCTCATCGCCCTCTATCAGAATCCAAGGTTTCAAGAAGATCCGAGAAACTTTATTTTTCGACCCAAAAAAACTATAAGGCCTACCTACCCCTGTCGTTTTTTTTGGGTCGAAAAATAAAGTTTCTTGGATCTTCTTGAAACCTTGGATTCGGATAGAGGGTGCTGATGCGCAGACAGGAGTGCAAGATTGGAGGCTCTAGAGCCTTCCAGAGCTGAGATATGGAGATCCCAGGTAGCATTTGTTACACTGTGCAAAATAGTGGTTTCACGGACAGTGGAATTTTGGGATGACACTTGGTGCTACGGACTCAGGGGAGCCCGCTGAGTGCTGATAAACAGGTTTCATCAAAATATTTCGAAAGCTGAGCTTAAAAACCACCGTGTCTGCGAAGCCACTATTTTGCCGCCAAATAGTGGTTTCGAGGACACTCATTTTTATGCAAATTAAACACTGAAATGACTTGAAAATTAGTGTGATGTGTTCAGTTGAGCGTGCTTAGTACAGTGGGGGTGGTTTAATTAACGAGAATTGATATCACACATGACGGGAGAGCAAAAACACATAAATGTCCCAGATCCAACCTATTCAGAGGATGCAAAATAATGGTTTCACGGACACTGCTTTTTACTACAAGTCAATTTCTGCGATGGACCTGGCTATACTATGGTATTATGTGCTTTGTAAATGTTAAAATTGTGATCTTTATTTACTAATGTACATTTATTAATTTCTTTTTTTCAATGCCTTCCGAAATACTTGGGACTTGGGAAAATGGACTGTTGAGTACCCAGAACAGTGGAGGCTGGCTGACTCTAACAACTGTGGGGTTTTGGTTTGTACAGTAAGTTAAAAAAATGCTTTTATTTATTTATTTTATTTTATTTTTATCTACATTACTTTAACAACTGTGTTTATTGCATTAGATGGCAGAAATGGAGGTGAGGGACAAATGGACCTCTATGAAAAACGAGGTGATACAGGGAGAAGATCTGTGGCATCTGAGAAGATATCACGCATCATCAATGGCAGCATATGCTGTTCAGCATATGACGTATAAAAGGTATGTGTAAAATGAGTGTCCTCATTCATATAAATCAACTTAAAAGTTTAATAAATCAAGTAGATCGTTGATTTTTTAAATTTAGGACAGTCGAGGAGGTGGAAAAAAAAGGAATTTGTTCTCTTGTCAGTGATGCTGAAATTCAGGTACATATAAGACCTTACAAAATTTAAAATGGCTAGATATTGTTTGCTATACTAAATATTTTTTTCAGGAGTTGTTTCAAGGAATTGTGAAAGGCTTGGTGAAACCCACGTGGAACAAATGGTGGCAAATGAAGACTGGGAAAATGGCAAAACCTAAGAGCTTTCATCCAGCCTTGTCAGCACATGTTGAGGAACTTTTAGGACACATCGACAACATTGTGTTTGAGCAAAAGAAGGACAAAAAGCTTGAACATATCGACCTTGTAATGTGTGAATTGATTCCTGAGGTAAGCATTTTATGGGATTGTGTTGGTACAAATAAGTACTCGAATTTTTTATATCACCAAAAAAACACATCATTTTCTCACCCTGGTATCATTTGATAATATGTTGGAAGAAACTGATGGCTGATTTTTATATGTTTTTGTGAACTAACTCATTAAACTAACTCATTAAGTAATTACTTTTTTTTATCTTTTGTTGTACAGATCAGCCTTACAATACTGAGACGAACGGAAGGTTTCAGTCACTTTTGGGCTGATATATCTTATCTTGTGGAGTGTGTCATTAAAATAGCCTTTTAAGCCAGTCCATCCATGGCACCCAGGTTCAACGAGCTAACTACGTCTGAAGCTGCGTTGCACCTTTGAGTTTGCATATCAAAGCAAAAACAGTGAGTGATGTTCCATAGCACTAAGGACTGCAAGTGTACAGTTGCATGTGACATGTTGTTTGTGTGTTTTTACAGAGTTCCTCAAGTCAGTCCATGACACCTAGTCCAGCCTCCTCACCTACCAGGTCACGACCGCACCATCTAAAGGGGAAACTGACTGACTGCATCATCTAGGCCTTAGGATGGTTCCACAAAGAATTGACTGCACATACAACATGAATTTACTTCAAACTAAAGATCTGACTTTACATACAGCAAAAGACACTGCATCTATTTGTGTCTCATTAGCTCTCAAAAAACTTTAACCTTACAGTTCATTAAATATTTTAACACAGCTAACTCAACATTAATTGTTTTTAAATCTCCACAATGTATAGCCAGAGGACTATCACAAAAGTGTTTAGGAAAGTAAATACATACTAGAGTATGTTTGTTTAAAGCTGCTTTGTATTGTTGTGTATTTTAAAAAGCTCTATAAATGTCCTAAAACGATGTGCATTTTGCTTGTAGTTTTGTGTTAATAAAAATGTAATATATTACATCTCATAATTCAGTTGAATTCATTATGTATTGTATTGTGTAATTTAATTAAATTTTTATATAAGTTTTGGTTCTCTCATTTTATTACATTAAATGTTATTGTGTTGTATGATGTTCTGTATTAAGAATTAATTCTGACATAAATCATATGCATTAGTACACAAATGACATGCTTGAAATAAAAAAGCATTTTATGCCCCATTGCTTAATAACAAATAACTTTGTCACAAAACATACTTTAAAAATGTTATTTCTTTCAAATAAAACATTATTATATGAATTAAGGGGTTTGATTAATCACATTAAAAATTGTGATTCCATAATTTTATTATACTGTTCTTTAGTCAAGGCTAGATTTAATATTTATACCCACAAAACATAGCTAGCATTCTGTAATTTATTTAAATGTCTAAACTGGTAATACGAAAAATAGTAATATACACAAATAAGCATTATTTTAAGAATATTTTAATAAATAAAAGTGTACAAAATAATTACATAATTATAATTGCATTACGAATGGCTGTGAATATGGTAAGGCAGTATCAGTGCAGTATAAGCTCAGGAAAAGCTCATAGCACGAATCACGATCATCGGATAACGTTAGCTGTATGCTATGCTATTATCTAAGCTAACTAAAAAACACTACCAACGAGAAATGTTTAATTTCACAATCTATAGCTTCGGTTAAATACTAGTATATGAAACGTATACTTTAGAATACATTAAATACATTAATGATTCGTTATAACGTAGTACAAACGTCTTCTATAATAAAGTGATTTTGTATGATTTGTAACCAGGCACTAAAGCGATTACCCATAAAACGGGCTTTGAGCCAATCGGATTGCTTGGGTCCTCAGCCCGGACCCATTTCTTCAGCCGGACCCGATTATTCACCACACCGGCACCCTTTCATCAAGCACCGTTAGGAAGCTCTCTCTCTTGTGTACAATCCTGTCGGATCCAAATATGGTCATTTCCTTTTTATCACCAACCAATCGCGAAAGTAAAAGGGCTGAATGCGCAATCTCATTGGCTGATGAAAAATCTTTAAAGCCCGTTTTCTCAAAATGACTTTTCTCTCATACTCCAAGTCCGAAATCTCCACTTCAGTAGCACCTATGTACACCAAACCTTCCAGTCTTGTACCTAGTTATATTATGAAGACATTTACAGAGGGATTTGTAAATATATTATTCCTAGCCTGATTTATATAACATTTTATTCCAAAAAACATGGCGAAAATCATTTTTTTAAGGCTATTGACAGTATTTTCTGATTTACAGGATAACAAAAGTAGATATCCATAAATCCCTCTGTAATTTTTTTCCCATCTAATATGTGAACACAATGAAAAAATAATTTTTAACCTGGCTTTATCCAATACTCAGATTTCGTTTTTTAAAATATATGCAAATTAGTGCATATTTGATTAGATATTGCCTAATTTGCATATTTAAACATCAAATTACAGAAAACTTGTAATACATTTTTTTCTCATCTTAATGTAGGTAATCAACTGGAAAAGTTTCATGGTGATAACTGCTAGTTAAAATTTTTACCCTATTCACCTGTAGTGTCTCGCCTTAAATGACGGGAATAACTGTCAGTTGCCTCAGTATCAGTACTCGGAGACAATCATGATTTTAACTGCGTGAAGGCCTAACGTTACATCTGTATTCATAGAAAGCTGCTGTACCTGCTGTTGTTCTCAGGGAAGATGCAGAGAGAGAGAGAGAGAGAGAGAGACTCAAGTAGCCTACGTTTACAAGCGCAAAATATAATGCAGCGAGTTTTGCATAGTCGAGCTAGCTACATGTAGCCTATACATGTTTGTCGAAATATAGAAATATGAAAAATCGGAGCATGTATTTCAGAGCATGTGCAAAACGCCCAAGGAAATTATTTTTGGTAAATATACAATCGCATTTTTATGTCACATGAGTGAAATCAATAGTGTATGAAGCTCACTCAAGTCACTTTCCACGCTGCGAATTCGCGTGACTAACTCGAACCAACGTTAGTTGCGAAATTTCCGTGGGGAATATTCGCCCTTACCCGAAATGACTAGCCTATTATTGCCCATGAAAATGTTCTATTTCGCAAAAAAAAGGAAAAAACGATTTCATTGGGCTAAAGCATTTACCTGAAAATGTAAAAAGACACATTGTTTTAGTCCGAATGAAATTAAACATGATAACAATTACAAAGACGAGCCAACTCACATAATACATATAAAAGCAACTATTAACAAAAAAAAGAAAAAAAAGAAAAAAGGTTCCATTAAAATGTATCATTTACTAGACCTGTCATTATTATACATTTACAAAGGTACAAGAACAGAGAACTGAAACACAGGTAAATCCTACAGTATTAGAGGAGCTGGTGTGGTTTGATGTCACACATACATCATGTCCCCTTGTGTTTGGAACATCATGGCTGCACATCCTACAGTGCAAAATAAACAACCAACTGGGATGAAATCACTGACCCTCGTGAACACATTTTTGATTTACTCCAGGTCAGATGCTCTAGACATTAGAGTAAACAATGATATATGAGGATTTGCATGCATTCACCCTGTTAAAAGCATTAAAAAAATAACTAATAAAATATAAAATAGTACAGCAAACAAGAGAGATGTACATGAACATTTGTTTAAGTCAATGTAAATAAATAAATAACAGTTTTGAAGTACTGTGCAAAAAACCATAAGCAAGGCTAAATGGTTTCCCTTTGTCACCTATGGTTTTACACAAAAGAAAATTTGGATTTCTAAACATTTGTATTTACTCTGGAAAGACAAAAGAATCAGACTGTAGGTGGAATAAAAAGTGTGATTTTGACTAGATTATATCTGAACTGGTCTGTAAAATTACTCTCATTCATGCCTAAAACAATACTGACTCCAAACAAAGGAAATAAAATATTTTTTTATATGTGGTTTGAATGTACTGAAAGGTCCAGGGCTGGGTTTCTAACATTTATCAGTCCAAAATTAACACTTCTGGGAAACCAGCCCATATTGAGTGAATAAGAGAATGTATTTTTAAAAAATTGTTTAAATGCTTGACTCTTAAAGGGATAGTTCACCCAAAATTTTAAATTCTGTGTCAAAATATTTTTGTTCCGACGATGAACGAAACTTTTACAGGTTTGGAACGACATGAGGGTGAGTGATTAATGATAGAATTTTCATTTTTGAGTGAACTAATCCTTTAACTGCATCTGACATACGTTTAATCTGCTTGTATATATTTATATATAACAACAAAATAAGCCTCTCTATAGGTCCAAAGGTTCCAGCAAAAAGCAGCTTTAGTTTAAAAACAGCATTAGTTTATTACTATAATCTTTTATCTGTTGGTTAAGCAATACCTCAGACTGTGAAGAAAGACACTTAGTGCTAAAATCCTCACATTCAGTTCCGATTCATCTCCCACAGAAACATTCAATCACTGTGCTCCATTTGTCAAATCCATGAGAGTCTGAATCATTCAGGATCTACCCATCAAAAGGCAAATGTCATGAGGTGCATTTTTATGGAAGAAAAAAAGAAGGTTCCTGGACCTAGTGCATGTCACATGATTGGCCTGCAAGGTTCCCTGATTGGCCATGGAACCTTAAGGTTTTTTGGGGAATAAGGCTTTAAGTAAAGGAGTTCTGTGGTTCTCCATGTGGAAGGAGGGAGAATGTAGTGGTCATGGGGAACACCTGTGCTTTCCATCGATGGGAGGAAGACGGTCTTACGGTCCCTCAGAGGTATGAGTGAGTGTGTTAGGTAACGCCGGTGCAGTGTTCAGAGGGTGTGTTAGTTAATGCTGTTTGAGGCATTGGCTTCAGGGCTGTCCAGTTCTCTGTGCAATGTCTCTTCAGGCTGAAGGTTTGTTCTGGAATATTCCTCATACCATTCCTGCAGACAAAAAGAAACAACCACTTTACACAAACATACCAATGCCTATCTGGAAATTTCTGTTTTTAAAAAAGGGGGGTCATTCTGAACCAAATACATCACAGTATAGCTTAGCACAACAGAACATGATTTCATTTAAATAAATTTAGGTAGCGTTTATTTTTCTTTTGCAAAACGTTCCATGTTTCCACTTCGGTATATCCTTCTATAAATAGCTGTCTGATATATTACAATTTCAAACTTTCATGATTGAATTTTCTGATCCAATAAGAGAACCGTTTGGGAGTGCTTTACTTAAAACTTCCAATAAAAGGTTAAAATTAATGTAAGAAATCTGGTTAACACATCACTTGTTATGACCACAACGCTACATTTATGCAAATTCAAGTGTGGTTTTTCCATGCGTTTCTATATGTGTGGTTTAAGTACCTGAATCTCCTCCTCGTACATCTTCATGCTGAGGTCACTCTTGGTACGTGACCTTCGACCCTGAAATACTAATGAGGAGTGCTGTGAGCAAAGACAAAAATGATCCATTAGAGTTCAATTAATCTAATGAAAAAACTCAATTCGATGCTCTGAACATAGACTGCTTGTACATGTGTGCATGTACTAACCCCGCTTCGCTCCAGAGTCATACACATGTCCTGCAGTGAGCTTAGGTTGGTGACGCCCAGTGTGTGTTTATACAAGTCCAGAATCTGTAGAGCTTCAGTCTGAGACACCTCTGTCTCAAATACAATCCCCTTTTCATCTATTACACACACACACACACACACTCTCAGTATTAGATCTCAGTGAAATAGGTCCCAGTCACACTCATTGTCATTGGATGAACAGGACTCATTCAGAACCTTCTGGGTCGTCCAGCGGCTCTCTGTTCTTCCGACTGTAGTTCATCCTGAAGACGAATGCATCCAGTATGAAGGCCACGATTATCGTCATGACTACCTGCATCACATAATCACACAGGCATTTACACTCAAAACAACACAGAGCTGTGAGAAAATATCAAGATCACTAAATCAGGTTTATAACATATACATAAATGGGTAGCTGGTAACAGTAATGTGACATTCTATAGTTTAATAACATTCTAAAACCATTTTAAACAACATGCACTATTTGTCTACTATTAATTCAGCAACTACATGAAATATAAAAAAAAAAGATTAAAAATAATGAAAAGAAACCAGTTACTCCCCCTTAAAATGTACACCTTATACATTTCAATCTAAAATCTTCATGTGAAAAACAAATCATATCCACTTTATTTCCAGCAGTGTTATTTTAGTATTATGTACAGTGAGGAAAATAAGTATTTGAACACCCTGCTATTTTGCAAGTTCTCCCACTTGGAAATCATGGAGGGGTCTGAAATTGTCATCGTAGGTGCATGTCCACTGTGAGAGACATAATCTAAAAAAAAAAAAATCCAGAAATCACAATATATGATTTTTTAACTATTTATTTGTATGATACAGCTGTAAATAAGTATTTGAACACCTGTCTATCAGCTAGAATTCTGACCCTCAAAGACCTGTTAGTCTGCCTTTAAAATGTCCACCTCCACTCCATTTATTATCCTAAATTAGATGCACCTGTTTGAGGTCGTTAGCTGCATAAAGACACCTGTCCACCCCATACAATCAGTAAGAATCCAACTACTAACATGGCCAAGACCAAAGAGCTGTCCAAAGACACTAGAGACAAAATTGTACACCTCCACAAGGCTGGAAAGGGCTACGGGGAAATTGCCAAGCAGCTTGGTGAAAAAAGGTCCACTGTTGGAGCAATCATTAGAAAATGGAAGAAGCTAAACATGACTGTCAATCTCCCTCGGACTGGGGCTCCATGCAAGATCTCACCTCGTGGGGTCTCAATGATCCTAAGAAAGAACTACACGGGAGGAGCTGGTCAATGACCTGAAAAGAGCTGGGACCACCGTTTCCAAGGTTACTGTTGGTAATACACTAAGACGTCATGGTTTGAAATCATGCATGGCACGGAAGGTTCCCCTGCTTAAACCAGCACATGTCAAGGCCCGTCTTAAGTTTGCCAATGACCATTTGGATGATCCAGAGGAGTCATGGGAGAAAGTCATGTGGTCAGATGAGTCCAAAATAGAACTTTTTGGTCATAATTCCACTAAACGTGTTTGGAGGAAGAAGAATGATGAGTACCATCCCAAGAACACCATCCCTACTGTGAAGCATGGGGGTGGTAGCATCATGCTTTGGGGGTGTTTTTCTGCACATGGGACAGGGCGACTGCACTGTATTAAGGAGAGGATGATCGGGGCCATGTACTGCGAGATTTTGGGGAACAACCTCCTTCCCTCAGTTAGAGCATTGAAGATGGGTCGAGGCTGGGTCTTCCAACATGACAATGACCCGAAGCACACAGCCAGGATAACCAAGGAGTGGCTCTGTAAGAAGCATATCAAGGTTCTGGCGTGGCCTAGCCAGCCTCCAGACCTAAACCCAATAGAGAATCTTTGGAGGGAGCTCAAACTCCGTGTTTCTCAGCGACAGCCCAGAAACCTGACTGATCTAGAGAAGATCTGTGTGGAGGAGTGGGCCAAAATCCCTCCTGCAGTGTGTGCAAACCTGGTGAAAAACTACAGGAAACGTTTGACCTCTGTAATTGCAAACAAAGGCTACTGTACCAAATATTAACATTGATTTTCTCAGGTGTTCAAATACTTATTTGCAGCTGTATCATACAAATAAATAGTTAAAAAATCATATATTGTGATTTCTGGATTATTTTTTTTTGATTATGTCTCTCACAGTGGACATGCACCTACGATGACAATTTCAGACCCCTCCATGATTTCTAAGTGGGAGAACTTGCAAAATAGCAGGGTGTTCAAATACTTATTTTCCTCACTGTATATACTATTACAGTTTTTATTAATATTAATTTTATTCTTTATATACATTTTCATTTTAATTTTTAAATGTTTTCATTAGCTTTTGTGATTTTTTTTTTTTTTAGATTACTATTTTGATTTATTTATTTTTATCCATTTTATTTTTAGTTCAGCTTTAGTTTTTAGAAAAAAAAAATGTAGGTAGAAATTCTATATTTTCAACGTAAACTTCCAAAGCAACTATTCTAATTTTCGTTTAGTTTTTCTTCTATTTTATTTTATCTTATCTTAACTAAAAATATGAAAAGAATTTTTGTTATATGAAAGTTTATTTGAAATTTGTTAGTTTTAGTTAGGAATAATAACCCTGATTTACCGACATACACATTCCCTTACCATGGTGACAATGTAAAAGGTCATGAAATAAAGGCGAGTCCAGTGAGTAGTTTCTGATGTCAAACCTTCCTGTGAAAACAGGATTCAAAGGGTTCAATAACTACAAATGACAGACAGATGCTCATTTACTGACTGGTTCATAGGATTCTGCTACAAACACACACACTGCACAAACACTTAGAGATGTTAGCATTACTTTTAAACAATGTAATGTTCATTGTTTACAATGACATGGGTAGATATACAACAATCTGCTAACTGACATTTAATTCCAATAAACAGCAGGTGTTTTTGTGCATTTACACTCACCATTGTGATGTACCAGTTGTTCACCACTGTTAGCTCAAAAAGAGTGACTGAAACATGGCAGAGAAAAAAAACTCAGTTACAAATTACACAAAGCTATATACTGAAGTAAGAGGAGTGTGTATTTGTGAGTGTTGCACATACCAAAGCTGCTTAGGATGTTATTGAAGTTATTGAGATAGTAATATCCCTCTTCCAGCACGGTTCGGTTGCCAATGGTCACATTTATCTGGCGATACGAGTCAGCAACTGTGCTATTCCTTTGAGAGACAGAGAACATACCATTAAACACACCACTATTCAATGAGAATCGTTTTTGTAGCTTGACATCTACTAATCACGTTGCACTTTCATAAACATTCTTTAAAATGTCTTCTTTTATGTTGCACACACCGCACTTGAAATAACACGAGGCTGAGTAAATGATTTCATTTCGAGGTGAACTATTCTTTCATTATGTAACAACAGGACAGCAGTAGTATATCATCTTACATTTATAAACTGGATAAGTTAAAGGTGATGTTGATTTTTGCAAAAGGAATGCATTTATGATGATTAAAGGGACTTACTTGCAGCAGTTCGGATAAACAACCTCAGCAAAAAACTCCATTCCAACGATGGCAAAAGAATAATAGAAGATAATCAGAGTCAGACCTAGACTACAGAGACAGAGAGAGTGTTATGAGAGAAGATCCTTCATCTGTGAGTAATGAGCTGAAATGGATTATTATTTCTGTACCTGGCCATACGCGGGAACAGTTCAAACATTGTGTCCAGAACATTCCGATAGCGCTGTTTAATTTTAAACAACCTTGACAAGAAATAAGAAAAAAACTATGAAACTCTGTTAAAAAGGAAAATATCTGTTTCTATCTATATCAGCTATGACTGATGAAAATATAAATGATAAAAATGATATTTAATGATGTTATTACACTGCAGATGTTAGCTACAGTGGGGTAACAATTTGGCATTTTTCTAAACTGATTGGTTTTTAATATAATGCACAAATTACATTACCAGGATAACAATTTGAGTGAAAGTTGAATAAATAAAAATATCAAGCCTAAAACATTTTTGATTATTGAGAGGTATGAATTAGGTTTTTGATTTTGAATTTCAGGTTTTCAATTCAGTCTCACACTTCTGGGAGAACAAAAATCAAATGAATAACTACAACTATATGCAAACCAAAAGATGTCAAAACACAAAAATAAGTACACACACCGGAGGAGCTGAAGAGGTCTCAACACCACAATGAAGTAGAACGGCTCCATGTCAAAGGCCAGAGCAATCAATCCCAGAAAGGCAAATACTGTTACTGAGAAATCAAAGCTGGAAATAGAAGCACACACCCAGCAATGAGGCATGTGTGTGTGTTAGTGCTTATATGAATGTACGTGTGTGTACCTACAGGTTCCATCCTGAGCTGAAATATGTCATTGGACCAAGGCCTGTGATCTTCAACAAGACCTCAATTCCATAAACTTCATTCCACAGACACATCAGCAGGGGATAAAAAAAAAATTGTAAATGGTACGCATATTCATTAAGACATTTACATTTGGATTTACTAATGATTTCATTTTAAACAATTTCCACTTACTTGTGAGGAAAATAATGTAACTCAAGGGGACAACATGAGTCCATGAGACACCATCTGTGGGGAGAGAAGAGCTCCCTGAGAATTGGGTTCACACAGAGAAAACTGTTTCCTCTGTTTACAAGCGTTTCTGAATGGTGAATTCATAGAATTATCTAGAACTGCAACACAGCTGCACTGCATGTCCTACTGTTACATTACATTACTCAAGCAGATCTTACCATTTACCATGTTTGTCTCCACTAGGATCCAGATGCCATTAATTGCTACTACCAGATCTGTTACAGGTCAATAATGAAAAACAGACAGTATTATTAGAAATATTGGAACGAATTTAGTGCAAGCGCAAGACACTACTACAATTTAAAAGTTTGGTGCCTGTAAGACTATTTTTTAAAACTAAATTAATACTTTTATTAAGCATGGATGCATTAAATTGATCACAAGTTAGAGTAAAGAAAAAAATATATTTCAAATAAATGCAGTTCTTTTCAACTTGAGCAACAAATCATCATATTAGAATAAAAATACAGCATTGCCATCAAAGGAATAAATTACATTTAAAATAGAAAATGGTTCTTTTAAATTTCACAATATATAAATATTTCACAATACTGTTTTACTATATCTTTGGCCAAATAAATGCAGCCTTGGTGAGCATAAGAGACCCCAAACTTTTGAACGGTACAGTATATAATAATATAAGAGGTACTAGGAGAATATCAGACAAATTTGAATTTTTAAAATACAAATTTTTCTATTAACCCAGAAGCTCATGGGTTTAAAGGAGTATATATATTCTGATCTGGTATTGCATGTTAATATCTAAAGGGGTAGAGCATACAACAAAATATTTAAGAAATATAACTTACACATTGCATATTGAAAAGCTTTAGATTTCACAAGTAAATTCATTCCTGTTAAAAAAAAAAAGAATAATGATCATAAAGAGTATTATGGAAGAAAAATATTTGATGCTAACTAATCATAAATGTACCTGATCATTCTGAGCAGATCTTTAAAGTGTAAAATACTGTAACTAATACAAATTGAATTAAAATGACAAGGAAGCCTTAAAAACCTTTGAAAATGAGGAATGCTGTGCGAGGAAGATCATCAAACCAGTACTCCCCACTCCGTCGAGCCTGCAACAAATGCACACACACACACACACACACACATACACACACACACCAGATGTTCTGGCTCAAGAGGGTTTAACATACGTGCTGGGAGTATAATCATCATGTGACGGTGTGTGAAATCTGACCTTCCATTTGAGCCCAATCACTTCATAAAACTTATAAAAGTCCTGGAGACTAAAACACAAGCACAAATACACCTTAAAAACTCCTTAAAATAATCAAAAGAATGTGAGCGTATGCACTCGTGTATGAGTATGAGCGTGTGTGTGTACCTAAGCATGGTTGTGTCTGAATAGTTGAGGGCTTTGAATGTGAGAAAACGATCCCGTGCAGTCATTCGTGGACGATAGAATCGCATCAGTCCATCAAACTGCTTCAAAGACACTCCATCTGGCCTCTAAATAAAAGACACACATGCAGATTTATCACATTCACTTTCTTCACAAAGTACACAAGGCTAAAAAACAGTCATGAAAAACCAAGAGATGGGAAAGAGCGTTATCTGTATAAATCTCACCTGCCGACTAAGCAGCAGCTGGAAGGCATGCTCGATGGCAGATCGCTTGTGTAAAAGCAGAGATTTAAATTTCATCTTCTCGACTCCATTAAAGGTGTCAAAAACTACTGCCAGGAGCTGAGAGGCAAAAAAGAATAGCAAACTCAAGGTAAAGGCTAGTTCACACTGCCCCAAAAGACCATTTCCAAAAATTAATACATTATAACAAACAGATCTGATGTTGTTCATTACTGACCAAATTCATGATGAAGTAGAGCTCGATGGACAGATACACAATGAAGAAAATGCATGACCAACGATTCTTGGAATATGCTGGCATCATCACATCTGGAAAACTAGTGAAGAAAAAAGATGGAAAAACTTGTAAATCTACTAAAGACTCTGAGGTCTTTATAGATGGATAGTTTACTATGAATCATTTAGCAAACACTTTCTTATTGAAATTGACTATTACTACATTTTTAACAGTGACAGTCTGACTGTAGCAACCTGGGGTTAAGTACGTTGCTCAAGGCAGGGCATAATGATAACAGAGGATCTGAAAAATTCTCTAGTTAAAAAAAAACTCCAGGGGTTTGAACTGATACCATTTTGTATTACTAGCTCAGTTACAGGAAGACATGAAACAACCCCACTGAGACTCAGAGTCATGTTATCTTAGCCAGGATGTGTACCCCACGGTGAGGCTACATACTTACTTCGCAGTGGTCAGAAGGACGAACAAACTCACAATGCTGTTCTCAAGTGTGCTAAAATACTGTAGAGAGAAAGAGAAGTCATCCGGTCTCAGGGAGAGTTTTTATGTATGTGAGAGACAGAGAAACATCTGGAACACACAGGTGAGTGTGTGACTGTGATGCACTAACCGGGTCAGCTGGGTTGGCTGAGAACAAGCAAAATCCCAGGATGGCAAAGATGACCATGAAGAAAAGCAACAGCAGAAGAATATCAATGAAGGGAGGAAGAGACTGAAATATCTGCCTCAGGTTTCTGAGGGAGGACAGAAACAGAGATAGAGTGTCAGAATATCACTACAACGTATCCGGTCAAGGACATGCTATACAGTAATTTTCCCATGGTTAAGTTGATTTTAGGCAAAATCGGTGTAACACACAACCTCAAGCAGCTTATTGCTTTTATAAGATCTCAGAAACAGCAACAGCATAAAAAACACCAATGTTTAACAAACAATGTTTTATTATTACTAGTAGTAAACTTTTAATTTAATAATGATAATTTCAAAATTATTATAAAACATAATAATAATATGCCTGCGAACGGCTCCACAGTAACGGCAGTCCACCAAAAAGATCGGTCGCAGGGCTCTCGTCACACGCAGGTGAGATGTCTGCCGGACTAAGACCACAATCGCCTCGATGAATTGAAGAAACAGGACACATGTCTGAAAAGCACACAAATCAAGAGAGGATAACAGGATTCTTGAGCTGAACTTCTGTGAATATGAATCTACGATGCATCCTGATTCAAAGAGGAAAACATAAACCATTTTAAATGAACAAAATCCACACACCTTCACCATGGTCCTTTTATGCTTTATAAAGGTGTAAAAGCCAAGCCATCGGAGCTTCATACCCAACTCAAATGCCACCAACGCCAATGCCAATAACTCCAGTGTTGCGTGAATCTGACAGGAACAAAAATACACACTTTTAAGTGTTTGTGTACAAGTACGAAGTCCTATTCATATAATCGAAATACACAAGCATACAAAAAAAAATTACAAAGGCATAAGCCCTGTCTGGATGGTAATTGTTTCTGATCGGGACGTAAGTTATGTTCAACATTTACAGGGACTAGTCTGTGATTTTATTGCCGTCCGAATCCAGAATGTCTGTTCCCCCGCCGAATTAACTGCTGTTTTTTAAAATGACATCCATCATTTTGAGAGATAAAATGCATTACAAAAAAGCAATCCAACTATAGCGCAAATCCAACTATATTTTAAAATAAATATGAATTTATTCTTATTCCAAGCATATGACATTTTATTTACAGCAGTCAATCATACGACCATGTGAGCAGCCCGTTGGTTCATAGAATAGAAAAAAAAAGAAATTGCCATCCGAATGCATGAGTTTTATCAGTGAGGTGCCATGCAAATCTATTTTTAGAGACGTCCAAATGAGAAACAAGTCCTGTCCCAGTATGGCTTTACACACATACACTACCTTTCAAGAGTTTGGGGTCGGTACTCGGTAAGATTTTTGAATGTTTTTCCAAAGATGTGTCTTATGCTCACCAAGGCTGCATTTATTTGAAATAAAAATACAGTAAAAAGCATAATATTGTGAAATATTATTACATTTTATTTTTATTATAACTTAAAATAACCATTTTGAAAACGGTGCTGATTAATATTTTAGTAGAAAACGA
Source organism: Abramis brama (assembly GCF_963993115.1). Taxonomy (NCBI): domain Eukaryota; kingdom Metazoa; phylum Chordata; class Actinopteri; order Cypriniformes; family Leuciscidae; genus Abramis; species Abramis brama. Next base: position 14,086,410 of record NC_139967.1, on the reverse strand, counting down.
AAAACAATTCTGGATTCTTCAGTTAATATAAATTTCTAAATAAAAGCATTTATTTGAAATAGAATCATTTTGTAACAAAGTAGAAGACTTTACTCTCCCTTCTGATCAATTTAATGCATCCTTGCTAAATAACGAATTAATTTCTCCCAAACTTTAAAATGGTAGTGTATGCACACAGTGCAAGTAGAAGTCACATACATAGACGTCCAAGCGGAGGAAGGGGACGGCAGGGGCCTCTGAGAGGGACAGTAGCATGAGTAACACCGCAGTCAGCAGCTCCATCACATAGAAAAGGTGATTGTGAGCAAACAGGTAGGCGCTGAGCGCGTGGGCACTTCGCGGATGAGTGAAAAACTTGTCATTATTCTCTCCCTCCTGAGGACAAACACAGACAAATGGGAGAATTATTATTAGCCCTGAGTGTGTGTTTGTGATCATCTGCGTCTATTTAGGTGCTTCATTGGGAGTTCAAAAGATGACCTGCAGGTATATTGCTGCTTCCTGGTAGTTCATTTCCCAACTCTGCCGCAAAGAATTCTGGGCTCTGGGGTCTGGTGCTCCTGGGGTCGGTATGACAACATTATTCACAACATCATAATTTCCTGCCCCATCTGTGTAGAGAAAGAAAAAAAGATATAGTTAAAATGATTTCTCAATATAAAATAAGCATTAACTTCTAGGTAGGTAGAGGAGGTTTTAAGCCAGTTGATCAACACATTTCAATAGCATACCGACAGATGGAAACTGCTGGCAGAAGGAGGATGTTTGGACTGGCCTATCATGTGTTAGTCCAGTCATGTTGTCAACCATACTACTGATTTCCATAGCAGCCCCTGTGATCGGCCCCACGTCCCAGTAGTCACTGGTCAAGCAGTTTTAGCACTGCAAGGGTTCATTATAAACAATGGACTCGAACATGCGAGTTTCATTGTGCCAGCTGCTGTGGCCAATGGTCCGAAAGCAGAACAGAATCTAGTGGTTATGCTCACGATTCCTCCAAAGACGACACGGATTGCAGGAAAACTCAAGTCAAATCAGGCCAAGCGCTACTTTAAAACTTGAAACATCTCTCTCTGCACCTTCATACATTCATTTGATTGTAACGTTTGTTAAGAAAGACAAAAAACAATTGCTAATAATGTGTTTCTATGCTAAAAATAACTAAATAGATTACACAAAAAAGTCTCTTTCGCTGGCAAAACATTAAAAAAATATCCACAAATGAGGATCCCACAAAGTTTTGCTTATAAAAAAAAATTTGATATATTTGACAATTTTACAGAAAAGTGAAGAATTAGATTAGAGCTGCTTTCAATAACATCAACAAGATTTAGATGTTCAAAGACAATCAAATACTGAAAAAATTCAAATGTGAATAAAATGTGAACAAATGCACTTCAGAGCTGCTTCCCAAAACACTGACTGGGCTGTTGAATCCCTAATAGCTAGATATTCCAAAAGGATTCCACTCTGCACTTTTCCCCTCTCTTTCAGAGGATATGTGGGAAGGAGACGCTGTTGATGGTTCAGAGATCACAGTGTAACCCAGCAGTTGAATAGATAGTCCAGTGGATTTTCCTAAGCATCAGTCCCAAACACAGTGAGAATGTCCTTCAGAATCTTGGAGTTGCTTTGTCTGACACTAGTCTCTTTTCCAGCCAACCCCATCAGCTCGGTTTCAGTCTCTCTGTCATAGCCTCCTCTCTTCCGTGTCATCTTCTGTTTCCAGTGCTACATCCTCTATATACAGTGTCCATTTTAGTCCTTTTTTTCTCCAAGCTCAAAAACGCAGCTGTCCTTTGAGATCGAGGGAACTGCTGAACAAATCTACCAAGCTGAAAGCCTCATTTGACTCAGAGGGAAGTAAAAAGTTTCAATTCATTTTTTCGATTTATACTTTCCATTGCTTCTCTGAAAGCAATGAATATAACATTAATCCACTAACACCCTTTTAAACGATCTGTCAGGCCAAAGCCTGGTAAATATGCCTGGCCTTACCGATTAAATCACAAACAGTAAGAGCTTTTAGTTTGACCAAACACAAGCTGATTGAATGAGTTGCCGATAAGTTCATTGTAAACAGCTCTTATGGAGTACGCACGTGACAACAACAGTGTGGGTTTTGCTCTGTGCCTGTCTGATCAATAAGTTCCTGGCAGAGCAAGAGCAAACAAGAGAGACAGCACTGATAGCAGTTTTCTTTTCAGTCCAGTTCCAGATTTCCTTCAAACACAAAGAAACAAAGCGGAACTAAAGACCAGAGATTTAAAATATCCAAACAATCTTCACCATGACACTGACAAACATTTTGAGATAGCAGCTTGAGGCAGAATGAGGAAGTGAAGGCATCTGATATTCACGTCAGCTTCTTTCCTCATAAATTCAGAGACAGCGGTTCAGGAACCAAAAAGACAGACTGTGTCCTTACGTTGTTTTTTCTTAATGAAGAATTTTCTTGGCTAACTGAAGGAACATGTCAAATCCCAAAAAGAGCGCTACAATTTCCATTCAGGTCCTCAAAATATTCACGCGTCCAGCTCTCATCACTCCCGCACAGTTTTGACACAAGACCATGGACTGTGTGTGTGCCGGATGGGAGTGGAGAGGGGGCCACAAACACCGTTGTATTTGCCATAGGCTGACACAGCATTTTAACTCCTCTGTCTGTGTGTGTGTGATGTACAAAAGCTGGTATGCTGCTGCATTGGACACTTGAACACATGATCGTTGGGGTTGGGAATACTTCACTCTTAAAGTGAAAGTACTTCACAGTGTCCTTCCCCCAAAAAATTACCGAACAGAAATAGTCTATTGGTAATTAATTCACATAATGTTTGTTAATGTTTTCACCAAAATGCAATACCACACAATAGCACTAGAGTGCAGCATCTCACCAGTGATTTTAAACCACTTGCACCAAAAGTCTCTCAATCTATAAATGACTCTTACTACAGCTCTGAACACTTATGCCAAATTTACACTGCGAAGGTGTCACAGATGCGCTTCTGAAATGGCATTTAGGTGTCTTTACATAGACTTTTTAATGCTGCTCAGAAGTGGCATAAATGCATTTACAAAGCAATTTCAACTGTATACTTATGCAGCATTATGTCTGGTCTTTACACAGAATTAAGCAGGCACAGCGCATATTTAACTCTCTGCTGTGTAAAGTAGCCTTTTAATTAGATTATTTTCCTTATTTTCCAAATGTGTCACAAAAGCACTTTAAAAGTGGCCTAAGTCTAAGGTTTAATGCTGCTCAGAGGTGGCATAAATGCCTTTACACCAAAATGACAACTTTGATTCTAGGGGCAGAGGTGGGTGAGAGCAGGCATAATTTAGTCTAGCTTTTATGCCAAATTGCTTCTTTAGACTGAATTTTGAGCAGGCACATAGTAGCCTTAACTCAGCTGTGTAAAGATGCCTTAAGAACAACATAAGCCAAATACCACTAAGCAATCTGTATCCAATGGCAAATCTGTTTATTAGAGTGAAAAATGCCACACGTAACACAGTTATGTTATATTCAACAAAACTGGATTCCGATGTATGGCCGTCAAGCCAACTTGATTTACTTCATAAACATATTTTTTTGTGTGTTTTGATGAATAAATACTACTGATATCTGTATATCTGAATGTAGTAGATAATTTGTTCACTTCCAAGTAAACACTGAATTGTCAACAATATATGAAAATCATTTGTTTTACAAAATACAAGTTGCGGGTGCAATTATTATTTTCACATGAACATGAAAGATATCTGGTGTGATGACATGATTAAGTCTAGCACTCTCAAGCCCCTCTATAACAAGATCCGCCACTGATGACAGCTGGCACACACTGATGAAATTAAATTCAGCATTAGAAAAGCTTTTATAAAGCGGTGTGGGGGGAAACAGCCATGCTTTAGCTCTACTAAAACCGTAAATTGTGCCTATGCAGAAGGCCTACAAATCATCTCTCAGCGCATTAGCAATGTCAATAATGCAGTCAACAATGACGAAAAGGTTTGACTGCCGAGCCCTCTAGAGTCAGTGTTTGGAACTCACACTATATAAATGGCCATCTTTGCTATCCACTGTCACATGATGGAAGTCTGGGGGTTAAAGATCAGCAGGTTTCATGTAGAACAGCTGGGCCTGTAATATCTCAGCTAAGTCTAATAATCAACATGTCTGTAAGAGTATCACTGTTAATCACTGATAATTAACTGACACCCAACAGCAGAAGTTGTCAAATGTCGGTTCTGCCTGGGACAATAGGGAACTATAGGGAGCCTGTAGACAATTCAGAGAATTTTATAAATGGTGTTTATAGGGCTATTGTTCTATTGACTTCACTAGTTGTTAACAGTGAGAGATCAAAGCGATTGATGTTGTCTTTATAATATCACGCTTAAAATACTTCTCTTTATAGCCTACTAGAAAATATGCGGCTACTTCGCCAGGATTTAGGCTATATTTGCATTACATTTGCGGACCTTGGAATGAAAAAGTTTCAAACTCCCTGCTCTAAAGTATCTGACAGCTCAGACTAAGCCAAGGAGATAGAGGCCATTGACAGTATTCATGAAGGATGCTGCACACCGAACCGGTGACAGATCTTTACAAGAAGGCTGAAAGCCGGTTAAAGATCTGTACGCAGTCCTGCTCTACCACCAGCAAAGCTCAGGTAAATACAGGTGACCGAACAATACTGCACAAGGCACATATACTCACTCTCGTCTTCCTCCAGCAGCCCGCTGGTCGCATCGTCCCAGGTCAGAATCAGCGGCACATCGTCGTCCCCGTCCGCCATCCCGCAGAACGGCGAGAGGACCGCAGGTTTTAGGGGACACAGAGTCTCTATGTTCAATAAACTAACCTTTCACTGCTGCAGAGAAACTTGGGCTACACGACACGAGTTACAGAAACCACTGTGTTGTCCCCAAACACCCAACTAAGCGCGTTTATGCTAAAATGTGTTTTAATTTAACTTTAACAGACGTCTAAGTTAAACAAATTAGGATTAAAAACTAACAGAGCCTGTCTGTTTACGACATTATCGTCGGCTGTTATTAAAATACCATCGCAAGCGCAAGGTATATAGCTGCTTTCTAAATTAGTAATAAACTAATTTAACTTTATAACGCAGATGCGATTTAATCGCGCTTTTAACATTATAAATAAAAGAACCGACGCCGTCAAGCAGGAGGATCTGACGTTACGTCTTTTTACGACAGTGTCGTTTTTGATCGCAGAGATAAAACAGCTGAAATGTCACAATAAAAGTCACGACTTGAAAAATGTTCATTGTGCCAAAATGTTTAATTCGTTCATTGATAATATGAGGTTTATGAATTTTCTTTCATACACGTGTATAATTAAACGATGAGTGAGATTTCTCATTTTGTTCTTTGTGGGAGTCGAGTGGGAAGTCACTGAATGGAGTCAAGGAGTGGAGGGGTTAAAGATAAGAATGTCATGCCAACGCCGGTTGTCACGGCAACTGGTATAAACAACAACAGAGTTTGAGTTTGACTCTAAGCAAGTGAATACGGATTTCGACCAAAAAGAATAGCACGGTGACGTATTACATATTAAAATGAATTTTAATTCAGAACTGTTTTTATCATTCAACTGAAAACATTTGTGTACTTAGGTATTTTTTGTATGAATTGCATTTCAACTTTGTGGAGACTTACACCTTCTGTATTTAAATGTCTTTCAAATCTTGTTTTAAATGTTTTTAAAATCAATATTGTTAGTAATATTTCACCAAAGATGATCTATTGTATGTTTATTTGGTGTGTGAATAGTTTTCTCTCCCTTACTCAATCAAAGAGACCTCTAATGATGAGCTCAAAATTAGATGATCTCCCTCCTGAAGAGAGACTATCAGATGCAGCCAGCATTCCAAACAAAACTAAGAGAGACCTCTTAAAGACCATCAACCCCTCCATGAAGACTCTATCATCTCGGGAAGCAAAGCTCATTTTAGGGGTACTAGATGAGTGCATTAATAAGATGGAGATAGCCTCTCTTTTACGCACTTTGATGAACTGTCCAGAAGCTCTTTCCCGCACTTTGCTGAACTGTCCAGAAGCTCTTTCCCCGAGCCTGGGAGAGGAGGTGGTGAGGGCCCTGAAAGAGCATCATAGACTTGAAGAAAAGTACCAAGCTATGGTGCTTGATGGGAGTCTTGAACAAAAGGATCAACTAGCCAAATCAGCAAAAGCAATTCAGGATTCCTTTCGTAACATTGTGCGGCTATTTACGGCAACTCCGACCACAAGGGAGGTGCTAAAACGGATAGAACCTAACACAGGGGGAGAGATGGCGTCTCAGAAACTGAGAGATGGCCTGTGCGAGTTGAGGGAGGTCGTTTTGGAGAGGCTCCTCACAACCCCTACGGAGGAGAGAGAACGCAGAGAGATGATGCTGGAAGTCAGTCTACGTGACTCTGCCAACCAGGCAGTGATAGAATCACTGGACAAAGAGGTTGCAATGGCAATAAAAGCCAAGGATACAAAGGTGAGAAGCACCATAAGGAGATTTTTTTTATTATAAAGTTGACAGTTATGATTAGATAGATGACAGAATCTTGACAGATGAATGAGTTCTCCAAACTATGTGCCCTCCTCTATTTTATTTTTCACCCTTTTCTTTCTCTGTCTGGCTTTCACTCCTAATTAGATCTCCATGTTGAATAATAAAGTGGACCATCTGAGGAGCTCACTGCATCAGATGGAAAAGGGTTTGGAAGAGTCTGTTGTCCGAACTCAGCAGGATGCTGAGAACCAGTACCAATCAGATAAGAAAACTTCAGAGGGAAAGAGAGCTCGTATAGAGCAGGAGGCCAATCAACTGGGAGCTCAGTTCAATAATGTGATTTCAGCAAACAGAGAGAGCGAACTGGAACTACGAAAGGTGTGCACACTTGTGGCTCATCCAGTTAATGAAACAGGAAGCATGCGTATAGTGATTAGTTTGTTGTAATGTTACTGATTTTTGATTTGCAGAAAAAATACAAGGTAGAAACAGAGATAGAGAACTTGATCCAGAAATACGATGCTGAAATGGGAGAGAAACAGGTAGACATTAATCTAATATGGCTTTAACTGATGTTTGATGCAATATCATTTCCAGATGTATTTGCAGATACCGTTCAAAAGTTTTGGGCTCAGTAAAAATAAAAAAAATAAAATAGAGTATAGTTATTTTAAATTGTAAAAATAAATCACAATATGGCTGTATTTTTTATTTGTAATTTTACTGTATTTTGATCAAATAAATGCAACCTTGGTGAGCATAAGAGTTTCAAAAACATAAAAAATCTTACCGACTCCAAACTTTTGAACAGTATTGTATATGAATTGCATTAAAAACATTCAATGTATCAGTGCATCAGTGTGAATGTATTTTAATATTTAAAAGTATGTTGTCTTTATGAATACATGTATTTGATTTTATACGTGTATATGTGTGTCTAGACAGAGTTGGAGGGAATTACAGACATGCACGAGAAAGATAAGACAGAGCTGACAGGGCTGGAGGAACTTTTTGCAGTTTTGAACCTGGAGTACTCCCAGATTATGAAGGAGCGACAGGAGGCTCAGGAGAAGAGGAAACAGCTGGAAAAAGAAAGAGAGATGCAGAGCCAAGCTGCCACTATCATTCAGGCCCACTGGAGAGGCTTCTGTGTGCGCAAGGCCACGAAGGCCAGCGCAAAGCCCAAGAAAGGAAAGAAAGGAAAGGGTAAAAAAAAAAAATGAGAGAGAGAGAACTAGAAACTAACGCACAGTGCAAGATAATCACCATTATTACTATGTTATTAGATAAATAAAATCAATAAAGCCCACTGTGACTGAGACTCATGAAGCATTCAGAAGTGTTCACATTCATCTTTTGTTAATACTTTTACCCAGATTTTTGTATGTAGGCCACTCAGATATGTTTGATATTTTGAGCAGATTTTTTCAATTCTGAGAATAAAGTCAGAATTGTGAGATGTAAACTCGCAATTGTGGGGGAAAGAAAGTCAGAATGGGAGATAAAAAGTCGCAATTACCTTTTTTATTGTTTTATTCAGTGGCGGAAACAAGCTTCCATAGAAATAGGAGGGCGATATGCTTTGATAATATTTCACTGATTAAAGGAGTCATAACCTAGTATTACCTTGGATACCCACGCTCTATTATAGTCTTTCAGGCCCTTCTAAAAAAGAAAAGTGGAAAAAAAGTGGAAAAAAAATAAACACAGAGCTCCTCTGACCCTTATTTCTGAAGGCATTATTGTCTCGCGAGATCTGATGCGATATTTTGGCTGTCGTGGACGGTCATTGTAATAATGCAAATGAGGGGCGCGTTGATTGGTGGCAGGAAGGAGGGGGGTTGACACCGCAGGTAACGCTTCAGCATATCATTCCAAAATGACATCATGGCGCAAGTTGTGAACGTTTCTGCATCTTTCACGGTCGAGTGCGTACTTCGAATCGGAATTCAGTAATGGCGGCGCTCGACTGAATATGAGGGGGAGAGGGGCAGGGCGGGCTTCCTGCAGCATAGGTCTGCGGTGTCCATATATGGTATATCCTGTGCCGACTTGATGTCAAGTCGGCGCAGAAATTAACATCACGTATTTGAGTGCGCGTGCACGTGGGCTGGTTGACGAACCCAGGGGTAAACAAACGCTTCACTTTTAAATATCGGCTTCCCGGCCAGTGTATAATCGTTAGGCAATCATAACATACATTTTTTCTCGTGGAAAAGTGAAAATTACAGGTCATGACTCCTTTAATTAAAAGGGAAAACCCTTAAAATTAATCATCCCTGTAATCTCCATACAGTATCCCTGCTGCCCCTCCCCACCCCAGTGCATAATCCTGTCAAAAGATTGATCAGATGATGATTATATTTAGCTTAGGCACATCTGGTCATTTTCAGTTGATATACTGTACATCCTCAGAGCTTGGGTCTTAATCTCCTCAATCATTTTCTTCAGTTCGATTCAGCATTGTCATAATGTTGGACTTTAGATCATCATCTACTAGAGCTCCCATAAACTGAAAATAGTTCTGAATCTGGAGAGAAAAAGAAGAAAAAAAGAGTTATTCAACACAGCAGTTGTGAAACATACATTTGATCACACATTGCTGTGATGACTTTTAATAACTTTACTGTACATCATTTTAATAAAAACAAAACATTATTCACCATTTTCAACTGATTGAAGGTGTCCTCAGTGTCCACAGACACTGTTCTGTTGTAATGTGTGATCATTTGATAAATGTTATGGATCGTGGACTTCAGCTGAGCAAAATAGAGAATCTCTTTTGCTGCAGTGGAACGGAAGTGCTTCAGTTTTAATTCCTGTAGAATACATGAATAATCTGTAATCTTGGGAGACAGAACGGTACAAAAGACAGAGGTGCCACAGTGGCATCTGTGTCTTTTTGTGTATGTACGTAAACACGGACACTCCATAAATGTGTGTGTGTGTGTGTGTATGTTTTTACCCATTTGTATGCTTCTAAGCGTATGCTGTCTAGCTGCGTCTGTTGCTGGTGTAGTTGGTTGTTACAGTGCAGGAGAACAGTTCGCTGTTTATTTATGTATTGTGTCAGTTCCCGCTTTGTCCTCTCTCTCTCTTTCTCTAACGCAGTCTGGTTTTCTAGAAGCTCCTTGTGAATAGACCGGAGTGCTTGAAGACGGCCAATGACTTGACCAATATTCTGAAACTCAAATGTCATGCGAAAAGAAAAAGTGTAACATTACTATACAATATTCAAATATAATATAAAACTTTCAAAAATGCATGTTTTGTCTTCAAATATTTAAAAAAACTCAGTAGTATCTTTATGCGGATATTTTCTTGTTACCCCATCTGCCTCATTCAGAAAGCAGAAAATCTAACCACACAGAATAAAGGCCCGTTCACACCAAGGACGATAACTATTATGATAATGATAAAGATATAGTTCTAAATATTGTTCTAAATATACAGAATAGCAGAGTCCACACCACAACTATAATAATAAAGGCACAGAGAAACGATCTTAAGAATCACTTTCAGAACGTTTTTTTTCCAGCTGATGAGTGATAAAAACATTTTAACAAAGTCTGATGACAAAGCGGCTTGGTACGCTTATGAATAAACAAAGAGTTATCATTCCTCCAGTGTTTACAGTTGCCATATTGAGCATTCAGGGGTGCTGCACATTTTTTAAAATCAAATGTAAGATTTTTTTAAGACCTGAAGAAATGTACATTAATATTGTATGCACATAAAGAACAAACTTACCCATTATCAAAATACATAATATTATGTAAGCAAATATACAAATACTAAACACATAACATGTAACATCTTAAAACATGTAACAGTGATTAGTAAAATCTAACATGCATAACTGGATGTAATGTGTCAGATCAAATGACAGATGGTCATTATGTTTTTCATTCTACTGTTCATCCACCATCCTACTGGCATTTCAAAAACAAAGTAATAATTGCACACCAGAGCAGTGTTCTTCTAGCCTGGATGCCAGCCGAACTTAGCCCCGCTCACAACATTTTTAGGTCGGGAAGTTCGGTCTGGACTTGATCCGTTGTGGAGCTATTAGGCTTGTTTGAGATGCGCCTTGCCTCGCCTGAAATGTATGCGAGAGTAGGCGGCTGCAGTGAGGGGAGGAGTGAAAAAAGCGCAGGCAAGCCGGACAGATCTCTCTTCTCGCAGTGGATCTGACACCTGTGAGATCAAAGATGGATATCGCGGGATTCACACTCGTGCACAGTGTTGCTAATAAACTGGATGTAATTCAAGTTCTGTTGCTTTTATATGAAAATAAATAAAATGAACAAGACACCCAAAGTACTTGTTATTTAATTCCATACCAAATACATGTTTATCAATATTTTTTTTCTTTACAGACATATGTGTTTTTATTTATTTATTTATTTTTATAAAAATTAAATTGCATAACCCAAAGAGATCGCACTGTCAGATAGTTTGGGAATATTCACACATAACATATACACATAAAACATGATATTAGAGTTTTAAAATCAAAACATTTTAAAAGAGAACAATACATCACAGTTGTTTAAACCAATGAGCATTAAGCTGTGTCGTCAGCAAGTCGTTTCCCATCGTGCTTTTGATCAGCGCAGTCGGTGGAGAGCAACTGCGCTCGACTGCAGAATCCGACACGTGCGCCTTGCGCTCGCGAGAGATTTTTGACATACGTCAGCATGACATCAGAGCAAGGCGGACCGCACTCGGACACATTTCTAACCGGCATGCATCTCGCGCTGATCACCGGTGATCGGTTCTGCGCAGATTTTGCTCATCTCAAACAAGCCTAATATGCCCGAACAAAAGCTGTTCGGACCAATCAAATTATCAGGGCGGGCTTTATACGATGATGGACAGATTATCAACAGTAACGTAATCATCCACGTCACCAAAAAACGCTTGGGTTGAATTCGTTTACAACAAAGATGACTGCCGCTGGAGAATTGAGATTTCACACTTACAAATAAGTCAGATAGAATAAATGCATATTTGGTGTACTGTCCGAGGAACAGCCCAATGGAGCAGTATCAGACCCATATTCTGACTCGAATCTGAGTATGACGACGTCAGGCTAGTCGAGGACGGGTTTTGCGGAAAATTGAATACATATACGTCATTAACACGTGCGTGCCACGGTCACGTCATGTCATTTCGGTAGACAGAGAAAAGTAGCTCTGGCTGTGGGTAGCATGACACTAAAAGTTTGTTTGAATGAGAAAAATTGACCATGGATCGTTTAAAACGGCAAACTGACCAGTTGTAAAAACACTGAACCCGTTGTTTATGTGTCGATCCATCCGCTCTAATGAGATCGTGTATGTTTTTTTTACAGTCTATATTTGTTTTTTTCCACCGAACCTCATTCATCCGCGCACAATCAACACAATGTTCTTCCGCAAGACCATCACAGTATTTGAAAAGGGTAGAGATTTTATTATAATATTAGGTCAATGTACATTAATGAGTCGCTCGCTGCGTCAGGAGAGTGAGTATATAGATCCACCGCTGGCCTATCAGTGGGGAATCTCAGTAGCTAGTGGTTATAATAAAGTGACTATAGTGACTAAAGTATAATAAAGTGACATGACAAGTCATTAGTCTTATGTTTGGATCTTCTGGCCCGCCATATATGGCTATAATTTTGCGCTACGGTAGGAAAATCTGACAAGGTAGGACAAATCGACAGAACATCGAACTTCCCACTACTATCGCCTACGCTGAAGCCCCGCCCACAGAGTGACGCTGACCAGTGATGCTGAGCCTGCATTGGAATGCGCATGGGAATGCGTCATAGAACGTGACGTCACAATCGCTTGCAGGTCAATAGACACATTCCATTCATTACTTTGCTGACAGTTTTCTACTGGCATTTCTTGCAGCGTCGTTATTTAGCATTTGAAAATGGGTTCAAAATGTTCTTACGTTAAATGTGTAGATGTTTCTGACTGTGTGGAGAATTTACACAAAAAAGAGAAAGTGGCAAAAAAGAGAAAGTGGCCTTCCTTCAAGAGGAAGGCAAAAACCAAAAAGACCAGCTCAAGTCAAGGTATGAAAGAGGACCAGACATGTCAATGTTATTGGAATATGTAGAGTATGTAGAATATGTAAAGTTTTGTTTTTAAAGTCTAATAAATAATAGTAATGTTCAACCATGATTTAAAAAACTACTAGAGAATTCAGTAAAATAATATACTTTAAACAGACATTAAAATGTATAACCTCAGATTTTTATTGAAGTTTTTATGCTGTCTTGACAAGTCCTAAGAAGGTGAAATTGCTCAAGAATAATAATTATGCCACGTGACGTTTGCCCAGTGGGCCTAATTCAAGTCTGTAAATGAAAATGAATGTGCTAATCAGATGGCAAATTAATGAATTCTACATTTGAGCATGTATGGTTACTAAAGGGTTACATCTGGATTGCCCCATTGATATTCACACACACAAATGAATGAAACTTAATGTAAAACTAACTTAATGAATGTAAACTTAACTTAATGAAACTTATTTGGAGTATGCCTTGAAAAGTTGAACTATTTTTAATTTGACACTTAAACAGAGAACAGAACATTCCTGCATGTGCTCACTGACCGACAACTGAGAAAACGGAATGCACGAATTAGACCTGTCTGAAAGCCCCAAAAACTTGCTTCATAATTTACAGCAAGCTTAGCTGCAGCAATATTAGTGTCTAGTAATGTATACGGTTATCAATCTTTTATTAATAGCATTTCATTAAAAATATATTTTGGTTATATCATTTCCCTCTTTAGATCTGACTTCTCAGCATGTCACCAGTACTAGTGAGGCCGAAGTCCTCAGCGTTGCAGAGGAACCTGGTCATGCTGAAGTCCTCAACTCTTTGAGCTGTATCTTCTTGGACTTTAATGTCAATACCCTCCAAACTCCAGTCTGTGTTGCGACTGAATTGAGTGCTGACGTTCTCCTAACTACAGTCTGTGCTACATCCGACTATAGAGTTGCAGTCCGTGATGTGGCAGACTGCAGTGTGGATGTCCCCCAAGTTCCAGTCAGTACCACATCAGCTCCAGACTTGGATGTGGCTGAATGTTGTGTTGATGTCCCTAAAGTTACAGTCTGTGCAATATCAGACTGTAGAGATGATGTCCCTAAAGTTACAGTCTGTGCAATATCAGACTGTAGAGATGATGTCCCTCAATTTATAGTCTGTGCCACATCAGCTCCAGACTTGGATGTGGCTGAATGTTGTGTTGATGTCCCTCAAGTTACAGTCTGTGCAATATCAGACTGTAGAGATGATGTCCCTCAATTTACAGTCTGTGCCACAGCAGCTCCAGACTTGGATGTGGCTGACTGTTGTGTTGATGTTGTCCCTCAAGTTACAGTCTGTGCAATATCAGACTGTAGAAATGATGTCCCTAAAGTTACAGTCTGTGCAATATCAGACTGTAGAGATGATGTCCCTCAATTTACAGTCTGTGCCACATCAGCTCCAGGCTTGGATGTGGCTGACTTCTGTGTTGATGTCCCTCAATTTACAGTCTGTACCGCGTCAGACTGTAGAGTCAACATCCCCCATGTCGGAACGACAGGGAACACTGTATCACCTCAGTTGAAGCAACTGGAGGATTATGAGATTATTGGTAAGTTGACTGTCATACTGACTCCAACATAACACAATACAGACAAACTTTTGATATTATATCTGTCTTTACTAATGTCAACTCCTATTTTTCTTTTAACAGACATAGGTTCATGCAGCTATGAAATCGGCAGGAAGCTCGGTGAAGGAGGCTTTGGAAGCGTTTATGCGGGGTTTCGCATGAAAGATGGCCTTGAGGTATCACTTATTTTACTTACATTATTTATCTATCAAAGGCCTTGTTTACACTGTCAGTGAAATGTGACCCAATTCAGATTTTTTGCTCACGTGTGACGCAGATCGAAAAAAAAAACGCATGTCATGTAAATAGGCAGATCGGATTTTCTGAGGCATTATCTACATCTCCGTGGTTTAATGACGATAGCAACCCCGACTCGCATCTGCGAAGGGACGAAACGGCGAAATGTTGACACAACATATTGAAGGTTGGCTTGCTCATCCTAAAATTTCGAACAGACCGCTCCTCGTTAAAACCAGTATTTTAAACACAATATGCTCCCACGAGTCCTGAGATCTCTCGCATTCAATAACTGAGGCGTATGTGCAGGCTGCAATGATGGTTCTTTTCGTCCTCCTCCGCCTCAAAAACATGGTGATGTTTGGCGAACTTCGCATCGCAGAGCTAGCATCAAGCATATTTCATGTTCGTCCATCTGTGCAAGAGAATTTAACCCTTTAAGCATGCACAATGTTTCAGATTGTATGGCAAGTGTAAACGCATGAATCGGATATGGGTCACAATTGAAAGAACGTGTAAATGGACGGTGAAAAAAATAGAATATAGGCAACAAATCAGAATTGGGCATCAAGATCTGCAGTGTAAACGAGGCCAAAGTGTTCTTGCCCTATCTTATACTCGAATCATTCTCTCCTTTTCAAGCATTCTCAGTGTATCTTATGTTTGCTACTTAGAGCACTTGACCTCTCAGACCTGTTTAAATTGTTAGACATGCTCTAGATTATTAGAATTTAAATTCATGAAACTGAACATGTCTGTTCAAGGTTAATGACTGAAATGATATGAACTCTGCACACACATTGTAAATAATTCTAACACAAATCCATTTTTTGTTTTGTTGATCAGGTGGCGCTGAAATTCGCTGACAAAGTGGGTATAGAATGGATCGACATTGTAAGTACTCTGTTTCTCTTAGTCTATTTTTCAATAGACAAACTGGTATTGTCAGTAGTTTAGTAGTGGTCTGCTTCCTTTCTCCATGTAAGATCATAAGAATTGTCTTTCTTCTAGGAGGGTCATCCTGAACCCGTTCCACTGGAGATCGGTCTGCTAATTCTTGCCAACAAAGGCCCCAGGGTTCCCCAGATCATCCAGCTTCTGGACTGGGTCGAAGAGCCTGAACGATACATTATGGTTCTAGAGCTGCCTACACCCTGTGAGGACTTGTTCGAATTTCTAGACCGTCACAAAGGCACCATCAAAGAGGATGTAGCAAAGGCTCAAGCATGCTGTCAACGTGAAGTGCTGCACCGCGACATAAAGCTGGAAAACCTGCTGATAAATCCGGACTACCCTGGAAGTCAAACTAATTGACTTTGGGTGCGACGAAATCCTGACCAATGCGGGATACACGTCCTTTGCTGGTATGTATTATTCCTCAGAGGTGTAAGGTGGGTCTCAAACTTTGATGACGAGTTTGAGACCTTTCGACTTGCATCATGTAATGGGATCCACCATTGTAAATCAATAGCATCAAATAATTTCTTGCATGCTAATGAATACCTAGTCAAAATGTTGCTTTAAAGGGGTCATAGAATGAGAATTCAAATGTTCCTTGATCACACTTTCACAGTTAAGAGTTCGTTATACTATAAAAATTCCCTGTAAGTTTCAAAACTCAAAACTTTCTTGTTATTCCAAAAACTGATTTTATTGAAACCAAGGCCAGTAAACGACAGGATCTAAAAAGTGGAGACTTTAAAAAAAGTGGAGCGTTAGTGAACAGTGACATGAGAACGAGAAAAGATCGATACAGGATCAATATCATTACCTTCCAAACGATCCTAATGCTAGGATAGTGGGGTTTTTTCCCAACAATGTGAATGTCTCAGCAGTGCATTATTTGTTTGGATTCGGTGTATTTCACTGTGGATTATTTGGTAAATTTCAGCGCAGGCTTTGCAAACAGACTTTTACGATATGGATCTGCCAGCAACCCCACAAACATGCAAGTAGACATGTTTATTCTAATGCCTGATCTGTGATCAGTGATTTCTGATGTAATTATTCAAGTTCAGACAGATTATCTCTCAAAATATCGTTCAATACTGTTTATGCATCAGTAAATCAAGCCAGTGACTAAACAATCAACTTCACGTCCTTTCTCTTGATGAAAATAATCTTATTTAAACTGTGATTAAATTATATAAAGAAAGCGATCAAAGAACGCTCCCTTTCCAATTGCCCAAGCTGTCAATCAAACAGCACGCGTTTATCTGGACACTTGCCAAAACTCGTTGAAATCAATCATCACAAAATCATGACGCTGTTACAATGTACAGTACAACGAAGCTCTTACTGTATTTACATTGTTTGCATTGTTATTTGGTGAAAGCCAGAGGTGTAATTTCATACGCGATCAACAGACTGTCTGTCATCTGCTCAATGCTCTTCACTGCAACCTTTCATGTGATTTGAATAGATCATTATGATCAATACTTTTCATGATTACTTAATCTCGATAGCTGTTATAGCAAAAACATAGTAAACGTTTTAGAGAAAGTTCCACATGTAATACTAGCTGTTTCATATGCAAACATGTCAGCCAATCACAGCAGTGGGTGTTTACACTGAAGTCTCACAGCAGACACGCCCCATAAACAAAGCTTTCAAATCAGAGGCTAAAATCAGGCTTGGAAAAATTATAAGGGCACCCCAGGAAACATTATAAAATAATAAAATAATTCAGTCTATGACCCCTTTAATACAAACTTATAAATCAGACCAAATGTTTTTTTCTTACAAAAACATTTTTTCCAGGCACAAAACGGTACCGGCCCCCTGAGTATAAGTTAAACGGTGAGTATCACGGGAAACCAGCGACAGTTTGGTCACTCGGGATACTCTTGTTTGTGCTGCTGTGTGGGCAATTTCCAAAGTCAGAAGACTTGGACGACCTCAATGAGAACATCTGGACCAAAGATGGCTTGTCACAAGGTGAGATCTTTATTTCAGCAAAGTACACTTGTAATTATAAATCATACAAAATAGAACAAAGTAGGGCTGACTTCTAATAGTCGAGGATTCGACGATTCGATTCGGAGAGGTCTGATTCTACTATGAACCTCATAGTCGAATAGTAGGGAAGTGTTATGTAACCAATGAGCAGCAGCACAAATACAGGCCTGTAACGTCCGGACCGCATTTGTTAGCATTTACGGATTTATTGGCTCACAATGGCTTCTAAAAAATCATCAAAAGTGTGGGAGTATTTCGAGAAGGTTAAAGATGACCCAAAGAAAGTTAAGTGCAAGTTGTGTCAGCAGCTTCTTTCATATCACACGACGACAACCAACATGGCGTATCATTTGAAACGGGTAAGGCTTGTTAACTTTACAAACAAAAAACAAACAAACAGTTCTACCACTCTTTTGTCAATACAGACATAAACCCTATATTATTATTAGGGCTGAACGATATTCTGTTTTAACATCGACATCGCGATGTGCGCATGAGCGATAGTCACATCGCCGGAACATGCGATGTGAAGGGTAGTAGCACCCATGGTGTATTAAGAGAACGATAGCACACACAGTAAACACGAGTTTGTTGTATGGCTTGTTGCTGGGGTGACGAATGATGATTTCGTACCAAAAAGAAAGTCAAAATATCTTGGCTATATAGTCGGCTATTTGGGACTATTTCGGCTACAAAAAGGAGGATGTTGACCAAAAAGAGGTAGCCTAATTTTCCTGGAGTGTTGTCTTTTTTAAAAAGTCTTTTGTCTTTTATTTTTCGTGTTCGCATTTATGAGGAAAAAACAATGTTACGTGACAGTTCTCCACTACGGACGCGACCGCACTGAAAGCGGCACTAAAAGACTGCTTTAAAACTTTCACAGAGACCTCAAACAGAAAGCACAAAGCCTTTCTTTAAAACGAATTTCGTTTTGTATTAATTGTATCTTAATTTTAATCAGTGTTTCATTATCCAATTTCCTGGATTTAATAAATAAAAAGTAAATATAACAGAGATATGCTATACGGAGGCGTAAGCGCCTGCCTGGAGTTTAAGCTATCATCCATGAACCGAAACTCAGCGTATAAGGTAGCCTACTCGCCTCACACACCTAAAAAAAAAATCGAAATATATATATATTATCTACAGAAATCTCTACTTTTAAACAGAACCATTCAAAACAAAATAAAACTATGTAATCCGAAATGTGCATTTTTCTCCGGCGCGTTCACTGCGAAGATCGCGAGTTAGTAGGCTAGCCTATCGTCAACTTCATCTTTGCAGCCGAAACAGAAAACACTTGTTTATTAATAAACAATTAAAATGTTTCATTGAAATATTTTACATATTCATAATCATTACTTTTGCTGGTTCTGGTTCTTAGTGACAGCTTTTAGGTGCCGTTTACATGAACGCGTCCACTGCATATGAGAGAGAGAGAGAGAGAGAGAGAGAGAATACAATTTTTTTTTACTTATTTTGAGGAATTGTAGCCTAATAAACAAACATCTGTTAAGAGCGCCGCCACGTTGGATTGCGTAGAACGTTCACCGAATTCTTACAGAAATATGTTCTAATTTTGGAATAAATTTTGGAATAAAATATTAAGTGACCTTTTTGTCACTTGTAATGAAGCTTGCTTATTAGTGAAATTATTAATATCATGGAATGGTAATAATTGACGTTAGCCTGGATTGATGGCTCGCAATATCGCAATATATATCGTTGGATATATCGTTATATAAAAAAGGTTTGACTATCAGTCGACTACGGCAAAATCTAACGAATCAGATTCGACTATGAAAATCCTTGGTCGAAAACAGCCCTAGAACAAAGTAATTCAAATAGTTGTGTGGGTAATGCAGTAATATTTAGATCTTTCAGCTTAATCAAAGAGAGCGAGTGTGAAGTTTAAGATAATAATAGGACTTCTCTTTTCTTTCTTCAAAGAATGCTGCAAATTACTTTGCTCTCTCCTGCAAAGAAACCCAGAGAAGCGGCTTGAATTGGACAACGTCAATCTCCACAACTGGTTTAAATTAGGGATGGGCAAAAATTATTTTCAAAAATATTGTATTCGAATATTTGGGCTCATAAAAATAAAATATTCGAATATTCGTTTATTTAAATTACGTTCAACGAGAAAGCCATTATTTTTTAAGTTTTTTTTTTTTTTGTCACCATTTCTGAACAAGCTTACAATTAGGCAATATACACATCAAGCTTACTATATATATTAAGGTTGTCTTTTAGTTGAAAACATTAAACAATATGTGTAAACAAAAAATATAAAGAACAAAAGCATTTGAGCTCAAGCAGCGCGAACGAAAAAAAAAGCTAATAAAGCAGACTGCGCAGTTCTCTTACGAGAGTAAGCTAGCTTACACTACGGGAAAATCCCTTTTCTCGAGAATACTGAAGCGAAAAATTATCCTTAATTTTGTATTAATTTAAAACGTATTTGCTGCACAGAGCAGACCTAGGCGAGGCAGCTCACGCGCCTATTGGTCGCTCTGTGGCAACTGCTGCAACCTATCGAGAGACTGCTCGTGACGTAAGCACCAATCGTCACGGCCCACCAAAATGGGCGTGGCTTATGTCTATATAAGCCCAGTCCAGATAGGATGCTCTTTGATTTTTCATCTCTTCAGCGAAGTGTACACATCGCTGGATCTCCGGAAGAAGCCTGCGGCGTTGGAAAAGCACTGCCTTAGTAAGGAGAGCTAGGAAGCCGGCCATCTTCTTGCCGCTTTCAGCCGCCGTTCCTGCTGCGCCATCCGGCTCTCATATCCTTTCTTACTCACTCACGTGTGTGTGTTCGCCGTCGCGACACTCGCGTGCATTCTTCCTAAAAGAGCCGAGGCGTTGTTTCAAATGCCTCGAATTTCCAAATGCGGCTCGTGCCGAGCCCCTCTCAGCAACGGGGACCACCACATCCTATGCGTTTCCTGCCTGGGATGTAACCACACACTTTCCAAGGGCGGCTGCCCAGAATGCGACATCATGGCTATGTCGACCCTGCGGGCTCGACTAGCCACCTTCGACGTGGACCCCGCCCCTCCGCTTCTCTCGTCTGGGCCGCGCCGCAAGAAGCACCGTTCACAGAGACCACCGGAGGATAATCCTGTTCGCGAATGCACACCGGTGAGATCCCTGTGTGCATCGCTTCCTGAGTCCCCCACCTCGCTCACGGCCGGTCAGCACCCAGTTTACGCCACCGCTCCTGCCGTGCTCAACGAGTCTGACGGGGACAATGCAGAAGAGGACAGTTGCTCTCTTCTCACTTCGGGGAGCGAAGGGTGGTCGGGCTCCAATCCGGACCCCGCCCCTTCTCTGCAAGAGTCCAGCTGAGTGCGAGCAAGCGTCGACTCCGAACTTCTCCGCCTCCTTACTAAGGCCGTGGAGGACCTTGGCCTCGATTGGTCACTGCCCAAAGAGCCCGCGCCCAACAGGCTTGACGGCTGCTTTCTCCCTGGACAACGCTCGACCCCTCACACGAGGTCCGCTCCTTTCCTGCCCGAGCTGCACGAGGAGCTATCTAAGAGTTGGAGGGTGCCATTTTCTGCTAGGCTTCGGACTTCTGTCTCTTCGACGCTCTCTAATGTTGACGGCGTGAAAGACAAAGGCTACCTCTCCATTCCTCCGGTCGAGGAAGCGGTAGCTACACACCTGTGCCCGCCATCTGCTGGATGGCAGTCCAAGCCCGCTTTGCCCTCCAAAGCCTGCCGGACTACTTCGACTCTCATCGGTCACACCTACGCCGCCGGTCAGGCCGCTTCAGCGCTTGACTCCATGGCTGTGCTTCAAATTTACCAGGCCAACCTTCTCCGCTCTATGGACGAGGCGGGCCCAGATCCTGAAAGCTTCACGGATCTCAGAAGCGCTACGGACTTAGCTCTACGAGCCACCAAGTCCGCTGCACAGGCCATTGGGAGGAACATGGCGTCTCTCACCATCACCGAGAGACACTTGTGGCTAATGCTGTCCGACATGAAGGAATCCGACAGAGCTACTTTCCTCGACGCGCACGTGTCTCCGTCTGGTCTCTTCGGCCCGGCTGTTAAAGGCTTTGCTGAGCGCTACTCAGAGGTGCAGAAAATGTTGCAGGCCATGCAACATTTCATCCCCAGGCGCTCCAGTTCCACGACAGGTCGCTCAAAAAGCAGCCACCTGGCCGGAACACAGCGCCCCCGCCGCCTCCAGCTTCACAGCGCCGTCAGCCCAGGGACTCTCAGCAGCGCTCGCGCGCTTCAAGCCGCCACAGGCCGCCTCCCCCCCGGGGACCCAGGCCCAAGATTGCGCTGAAATCTGAGCCCTCCAAGTCTTCCTGACCACTCGAGACCAAATGTACCACTGAGAAGACGACGATGGTCGAGTCCCGCTGCGGCTCATCTACTTCGCGCCGAGATAGCGAAACTGCTGAAAAAAGGGGCCATAGAAACCGTCCCTCTGACACAGAGCGAGTCGGGCTTCTACAGCCGGTATTTCCTAGTACCCAAAAAGGATGGCGGTCTCAGACCCATCCTGGATCTCAGGCGTTTGAACAAAGCCCTTATGAAGAGATCGTTCAGAATGCTCACGACCAGACAAATCCTCGCGCAAATTCGCCCGAGGGACTGGTTTATTTCAGTGGATCTGAAGGATGCTTATTTTCAGATTCAAATAACGCCCAGTCACAGGCCTTTCTTGCGATTCGCCTTCGAGGGCCAGACCTATCAGTACACCGTCCTTCCGTTTGGTCTGTCTTTAGCACCCCGTACATTCACGAAGTGCATGGACGTGGCGCTCGCCCCCCTGAGACAACGGGGGATGCGTGTACTGAACTATTTGGACGACTGGCTAATTCTAGCGCAGTGCACGCCTCAAGGTAACCCAGAACTGTGTTACAGCTCTGGAGCCCTGGAAGGCGACCGACTGGTATCAGTCAGGTGTGGATCTGAGAGCGTTCTCGAAACTGAAAGTAATCTCGACAGATGCCTCCAACTCATGGGGCAGGCCGACTTCTGGCATATGGTCAGGCCAAGAGAAGTGCTTACACATAAACTGTCTGGAGATGAAAGCAGTCGAGAACGCTTTGGGGTATTTTCTTCCCCTTTTAAAGGGCCACCACGTCTTAGTCCGCACGGACAACATGTTGGTGGTATCTTACATAAACCGCCAAAGCGGTCTCAGATCACGGAACCTTCACACACTGGCAGAATGCCTCCTCGTGTGGTCTCAGCACAACCTGCGCTCGCTGAGAGCGGCGCATGTGCCAGGCTGTCTGAACATGGGTCCAGACATGCTGTCCAGGGACAACGTTCCCCCAGGGGAATGGTCCCTTCACCCTCAGGTAGTCCAGGTACTATGGGGCGGAAGCGGAAATCGACCTCTTCGCGTATTTTAGACAACGCGCCCACAACTGGCCCATCCGCCCGCTCCAACTGACCGTTTCCCCCGATTGCGTTGTTACCACAGGTAATCAAACGAATCAGGGAGAACAAATGCTCTGTGCTCCTCGTAGCGCCGCTTTGGAGGAACCAAGTTTGGTTCCCGGAGCTGATGCAGTTAATGAGCACGGCCCCATGGCCGATTCCGGTGAGGAAGGATCTCCTCTCTCAGGCCAGGGGCACGATTTGGCATCCACGCCCCGATCTTTGGGCCCTGCACGTATGGGCTATCAACGGGTACCCGCTGGCCTCCCAGTAGGAGTGTTAAACATGATTACGCAGGCTAGAGCGCCCTCTACTAGATGGCTCTATGCTTCCAAGTGGTCAGTGTTCTCCGGCTGGTGCTCGGCTCGAAACCTAGATCCACGACGTTGCGGGGTCACAGAGATTCTCTCCTTCCTACAAGAGCTTTTGGACGAGGGCAGGTCCCCCTCCACGCTCAAAGTGTACGTTTCAGCCATAGCTGCGTTTATTAAACCAATACATGGCCAGTCACTGGGTAGGAACCGACCTTATCATCCGCTTCCTTAGAGGGGCAAGGAGGTTAAACCCTCCTCGACCCCCTTTGGTTCCTGTATGGGACCTTTCCATGGTCCTGGAGGCCATGAAAGGTAACCCCTTCGAACCACTACAGTCTGTGGATCTACGGTATCTCTCGCTTAAAACCGTTTTCCTGGTGGCTCTCGCCTCGGTCAAGCGAGTGAGTGACCTGCATGCACTCTCTGTGAGCTCTTTGTTTCTTTCGGTGTCCGTTAAAGGGCTAGCTACCTCGAAACAGAGCCTTTCCAGGTGGATAGTCGATGCTATCTCGTTGGCTTATATGTCTAAAGGCCTTCATTGCCCTTTGGGCGTTAGAGCCCATTCCACCATAGGCATGGCCTTCGTGGGCATGGCCTTCCACCATAGGCATGGCCATTCGTGGGCCTGGTCCAGTGGGGTCTCATTCAAGATATTTGTATGGCAGCAGGCTGGGCCTCTCCGTCTACATTTATAAGGTTTTACAACCTAGAAGTTCCTGCCCTACAGGCTAGACTGTTATCAGTCTAAACGTAATATCTACAGCTCTGCTCGACTCAGTGCCGACCAGACTGTATATTATGCTTTTGCATTTTTGTACAGAGTGAAAATCTGCAGTTCAGGCTGACTTAGGTCCTTCCTGACTGTGATACTGTGTTAATCACCTATCTCATTCTCAGTTCAGGCCGACTGATGTCCATCCTGACTGATAAACTGTATTATGCACCTATTTTATTCTATACAGTAGCTCAGGCTGACTGCTGTCGACCCTGACTGTCATACTGTGTTAAGCACCTATTTGTTCATAAGGCAAATATACTGCCGTATGTTATTTTATAAGGCCCACTCCTCGTTGGCCTTGATATTGCCCACTTATCATGTGTGCCCCGGGAACATGCCCTTGGGACTATGTTGTGGACAATCCTAGCACGCACGGCGTTTTACATTGGGTTCCCATAGCGTAAGCTAGCTTACGCAACACGAGAGAACTCTCATAAGAGAACGTCTCGGTTACTAACGTAACCTCGGTTCTCTCTAGATGAGGGAACGAGTGTTGCGTAACCCTGCCGTGCTTGTGCTACGTTCTGGTTTCGCTTCAGTTATGATCATTTTGCTATCAGAAGATATCATATCTGATCACTAGCGCTACAGCCGAGTTTACCTGCAGTCGTTAATGCAGTGATGGACAGCTGTCTTTCCTCAGTCGACTGCTGTTTGGATTTCATGTGATTTCTCATTGTGGAGGTGATATTATGATAACTCAGTTTCATTAATTAATTTGATTAAAAGTACTTCCATTTTGTAATATAATTTTCATCTAAGTAATTCCAAACTTCGCGAGGCAGACGACGACATTATGTGATCAAATACCATCCACTTGTTAAACATGCTCCACAGCGCCACCCAGTGCATTTAATTATAACTGCGAGTTAGTGATTGGGATTTATCATGTATTCACTGCATTAACGGCCAGCAAAGCAACGTAGTAAAATTCGAATAGTATTTTATTTTTCGAATAATAATTACACATTGAATATTCGAAAATTTGAATATTCGTGCACATCCCTAGTTGAAATACTATTAGGACCGGATGGGCCGCCCCAGCTACAGAACTCCCTGTCCCCACACACCAATGCATTGATGTGTGGGTACTATCCAGGTAGACACAACCTTATTCTAAAAAGAAGTCAAAGGGTGACCAAGCTTTTTCAGTTGTGGCTCCTAAGTTGTGGAACAGTCTTCCCCCACATATCCGGCTAGCTCAAACAATAGAAATCTTTAAGTCTCAATTAAAAACTTATATTTTTAACTTATTTTTTAGTTAAGGGTATTGTACATTGTAGATATAACTTATTTTCATTTAGTTTTCAATTATTTTTCTTTCTCTCTACACTGATCTCATTATACTGTTGTGTGAGGGGGTACGTCTAAGAGTGTGTAGTCATGCCTTCATCTGCTAGGCTTGATAAATATTTTTATTCAGGTATGTTTTACTGTTTTTAGTTAACTGTGAAGAACTTTGGGCAACAACGTTGCTATTAAAATGTGCTATATAAATAAATAAAAGTTTAAGTTGAAGCTGTACATGCCCAAGAAGACCCTCTGGGAAAAAAGATGGCTTGTCACAAGGTTAGATCTTCATTTCCACAAAGATTACTTGTAATTATCATACAAAACAGAACAAAGTAACAAAAGACAGTCATGCGGATACTGCAGTAACTTGATTCTCGATCAAAAGAGAGCAGATATGAAGTTTAAGGTAATAATCAGATGTCTCCCATCTGTCTCCACAGAATGCTGCCATTTCATTGGCTTCTGTCCCCATACACCATTGCAGACGCTGCATTGATGTGCGGGTACTATCCAGGCAGACACGACCTGTACATGTCCAAGAAGACACTGTGGAACAAAGATGGCTTGTCACAAGGTTAGATCTTCATTTACACAAAGATTACTTGTAATTATGTATCATAATTATGCAATTATTTAGTGTTGGACGGCTTTAAGGTCTTTGGGAGGAGGATTTTTTCTGGGTCCAACCTCCATTCCTTTTACTGAGACAATGTGACCACGGAACTTTAACTGTTGTTTAAAGAAATTACACTTCTTCATGTTAAGAGTAAGAGATGCCTGGTTGAGTCTCTGCAGACTCAAGTGCAGTATAGTGTTCAGATGTTGTATGTGTTCATCTAATGATCGTGAATAGATGATAATCATCTATATATAAAAAACAGAATTTGCCCCTCAATTCTGCCAGGACCTTCTCCATAAGCCTCTGGAAGGGCTGCGGCATTCCTGAGCCTCTAGCCTCTGGTTGGTGATGAATGCTGTTTTCTCTTTACTCCCTTCCTCCATATCCACCTGCCAGTATCCTGACTGCAAATCCAATGTGCTGAACCAGGTGGGGCCATCCATGGATTCCAGGATATCATGAATAAGCAGCATTGGATAAGCATCATGTATGGTCTTTCTGTTAAACCTCCTATAGTCCACGCAGAACCTGCAGGAACCGCCAGATTTGGGGACGAGGACTACGGGTGATGACCATGGAGAGAAAGATGGCTCAATGATGCTTAATCAGAGAAAGTATGTATAACCAGGCCATATCTGCCTTGGCCTACGTCCACGGTGGTTTCAGCAGCTCTCAGGAAGTCCAAGCCAGCTATAATGGTAAAAGCCAGATGGGCATCCTTCATTATATAGGTGTCTACTCTGCATACTTTATCATGTCACTTCTGACTATTTCCTGATGCATAGCCTGGTGAACTTTTCCATCAGCCATGATGAATCTTTGAGAGGAAACTGGAGTGCCCGATGAAGCCTCTCCTCCCAACTGTCTCCACAGGTTCTCCTGCATCAGGGTGTAAGTACTCCCTGTATCCAATACCGCCTTCACTTCTTTATCTTTTACTGTTACAGGTACCAAGAGAAGGGAGGTCATTGAGTGGGGTTGCGCTTTGGAAAGTCCTGCCAGGTTTTTGCCTGAGCCTTGGTGCACAAGCCCACCTGGAGGAGGGTCTGCCTGGTGTGTTGACACGACTGGACAAAGGCGTGGGCGGAGGGAACCGCAACTTCGGATTCCAGACTCGTAAAAATATGTGGCTGGTAACCTTAACTACATTCAAACGAAGACAGGCCTGTGGACGATACTGGTAACGAGTTATGTGCGTACTCAACCCATGTGAGATGCTGACTCCAAGAGGATGGATTCGAAGACAACAAACATTGCAACACTCGTTCCACATCTTGGTTGCTCTGAGGATGGAACCGCAGCGCCACAGAATCAACACCGGCCGCCACATATTGCATTTCGTTATTCTTTTTTTTTTTTTTACTCTATTTAAAACACGCAGCGTATTCGTTCAGCTGCATTTCCTTTCCCTGCTCTCCCTCCATCTCTCTCGGCCGCCAAAGCAAATTTTTGTCCCCCCAAAGCCTTATTTGATTGGTGAGTGATGTACATGATTGCTGCCCTTGCGATAGGGCGTATGTTACTGAAAGAACGATGAAAGAGAGAGAGCGAGCCCTGGTCGTGTATGTCTTGCTCTCTCTCGCTCCCTCGCGCATATTAATAAAAAAAAACAATTGAGAATTGACACGATGGTAAAAGATCGGAAGATTTTTCCCTGAATTACCACTGGGTGTGAATTGTGCTAAAAAAAAAAAGGTTGCCTTATCTTCTCTGAAAAGCGTTCCACACATTCAGCTGAAATAAAAAACACTTTGAATAAACAAACAAAAAAAAACCTATCCAGTGATTAAATGTTTTCTGTGTTGACACAAATCTTGTGCGATGTCCTAAACTGCCGGGATAATCACACAACGCGTGCCGTGGTCCTCTAATGACACGTCCGATTCGCAAACTAATGACTCCTTTGAACCGATTCAATTTAATGAATGGTTAATGGTTTCACCATTTACTATTAGCCTACATTATTGAAATCAAAAGTTGTATTTGTTAAAGGAGTCATGACCTGTAATTTTCACTTTTCCACGAGAAAAAATGTATGTTATGATTGTCTAACGATTATACACTGGCCGGGAAGCCGATATTTAAAAGTGAAGCGTTTGTTTACCCCTGGGTTCGTCAACCAGCCCACATGCACGCGCACTCAAATACGTGATGTTAATTTATAGGATATACCATATATGGACACCGCAGACCTATGCTGCAGGAAGCCCGCCCTGCCCCTCTCCCCCTCATATTCAGTCGAGCGCCGCCATTACTGAATTCCGATTCGAAGTACGCACTCGACCGTGAAAGATGCAGAAACGTTCACAACTTGCGCCATGATGTCATTTTGGAATGATATGCTGAAGCGTTACCTGCGGTGTCAACCCGCCTCCTTCCTGCCACCAATCAACGCGCCCCTCATTTGCATTATTACAATGACCGTCCACGACAGCCAAAATATCGCATCAGATCTCGCGAGACAATAATGCCTTCAGAAATAAGGGTCAGAGGAGCTCTGTTTATTTTTTTTCAACTTTTTTTCAACTTTTCTTTTTTAGAAGGGCCTGAAAGACTATAATAGAGCATGGGTATCCAAGGTAATACTAGGTTATGACTCCTTTAACATTAGTTAGCCTAATGCACTGTGAAGTAACATGAACACAATGAACAGCTGTATGTAAACCAATCAAACCAGTGGTAAAATCACAGCAAAAAAAAAAAAAAAAAAAGGGCAAGACCGGATGACAGTGTCCGTCGGCCACCACCGAAGACTAATTTTGACCCAGGAAAAACAAGAATTTTGACCCCTTAGCAAACAAGCGATTGCACCTTCTTTAGAAAGTTAACTAGTCACAAGTTTGCAGTAAAATGCAGTTGGGATGTCGAGGTCAAAACACTATATAAGCTGTGAATCAAATAAAACTTATTATAAATAATGTTCTTACATTGAATGTTTGGATTTTGTGAAAGTGTGAATCATTTTTGATTAATATTTAATATAATAAAGTCCTGTGTAACAAATTATTAATGAAGGAATTATTTTGAATCTGAACCGAGAGGAAAGACTAACCTTCACCCCCAATAAATGTCAAAAAAAAAAAAGTCTAGTCTAGTAGTTTTCAATTACATCTATCTATCTATAAATTACAGAAACGTCTGTCTGTCTGTATGTCCGTCTGTCTGTCTGTGTGTGTGTGTGTCTGTTAACCGCATATCTCTCGAACCGTTAGTCCGATGGATTTCAAATTCGACAGGTGTCTTGCCACGGGCACGAGTAAGTGCAGTACCAAGTTTGACGTTGTTTGGATGAGAAATGCAAAAGATATCGTTAAATATATAATTTTTAGAAGGTTGTGGTTTAAAAATAAATATTCTGACATTAGAGGGTTGTATCGGTCAAAGAAGCCCCAAGAAGGTTGTGGTTTAAAAATAAACATTCTGGGATAAACACTCCGATCAGCTCACAAAAACTGATTTTGCACGGGCACTTTGCACTGCTCCCTGAATCGATGCGCTTATTCATTTGTGGATGTTAACTGAATCTGTAAGTCAGCTATGCTGTTTACTTCTGAATATTATATTTCATTCTGGTGCGCTTAAAGTTATCGCTACTGTGTAATAGTAGCCTATGCTATTCACCAACTAAACATATCCTATTCAATGTGTTCATAGTCTCTTTCACGGGCATCATTTGTAGTAGCCTATTCACAAACTGTT
Organism: Abramis brama; assembly: GCF_963993115.1. Classification (NCBI taxonomy): domain Eukaryota; kingdom Metazoa; phylum Chordata; class Actinopteri; order Cypriniformes; family Leuciscidae; genus Abramis; species Abramis brama. The sequence continues at coordinate 14,056,896 of NC_139967.1, read as the reverse complement.
TCCTCAAGCATAGCGTTTTCTCGGAGTTCACTGTGTGCTTTCTACCATGCACAAATAAAAATGTCACTGAACTTTTGCTGTGTAATTGTAACAATGAGCACTCAAACACACCAAACCAACAATTACTAAAAACACACTCAAAAACTGATTTTGCACGGGCATTTTGCACTAGCACTTAGAAGGTTGTGGTATACATAAACACTCAGTCAGCTACACTGTTTACTTCTGAATATTATAGTTTATTCACAGCCATCATTTGTAGTAACCTAGCCTGCTCCCTGAATTCAATGCGTTCACAGTCTCTTTCACGGGCACCAAACCAACAATTACTAAAAACACACACAAAAACTGATTTTGCACAGGCATTTTGCACTAGTCTATCTATAAATTACAGGAACGTCTGTCTGTCTGTCTGTCTGTGTGTCTGTTAACCGCATATCTCTCGAACCGTTAGTCCGATGGATTTCAAATTCGACAGGTGTCTTGCCACGGCATGAGTAAGTGCAGTGCCAAGTTTGACGTTGTTTGGATGAGAAATGCTAAAGATATTGTTAAATATATCATTTTTAAAAGGTTGTGGTTTAAAAATAAACATTCTGACATTAGAGAGTTGTATCGGTCAAAGAAGCCCCAAGAAGGTTATGGTTTAAAAATAAACATTCTGACATAAACACTCTGTCAGCTACACTGTTTACTTCTGAATATTATAGTTTGGTTCCAGAACGTGATAAATCCATTTTGATTAATTTGAGTAAAAATGTGTTTTCTTTACCAAGAAAGTGGAAAGATGAAAACCACTATTTTCTGTTTCAAACTTTCACATAGCATCTTTAGGTTATAATATCATAAAAAATTCAAATCCAGATTTGGATTTTCAAAGATCTATTATAAAAACAGATTATTTCCCCCCAAAAATGCAATAAATTCATGACACTTTTTTTTCAAAATGCTATCATATTGAAACTGTTGAAATCAGCCATCACTAAGAAATATCTCCTGACCATCTATTATAAAAACGGATTATTTTCCCCAAAAAATGCAATAAATTCATGACACTTTTTTTTCAAAATGCTATCATATTGAAACTGTTGAAATCAGCCATCACTAAGGAATATCTCCTGAACTTTTTTGACGGCGATCAGCTCACAAAAACTGATTTTGCACGGGCACTTTGCACTGCTCCCTGAATCGACGCGAACCAACAATTACTAAAAACACACTCAAAAACTGATTTTGCACGGGCATTTTGCACTAGCACTTAGAAGGTTGTGGTATTCATAAACACTCAGTTAGCTACACTGTTTACTTCTGAATATTATAGTTTATTCACAGCCATCATTTGTAGTAACCTAGCCTGCTCCCTGAATTCAATGCGTTGACAGTCTCTTTCACGGGCACCAAACCAACAATTACTAAAAACACACACAAAAACTGATTTTGCACGGGCATTTTGCACTAGTATATATGAATTACCACAGTACTGCAATGTATCATGATACTGCTTGATATCTTGACACTTCAGCTGGTATAGTATCATAAGATATGTTTTTGCTATTGCGAAAACCCTAGATGTTAGCAGCGAAAAATTTAACTGGAAGGGTTCATTAAAATGACTTAATTTCGTCAGCTACAACTCGTTAAATCTAGCGCTCCATACGCTCTAAATCAGACACAGAGTAGACTAGAATATGAGTATGACGACGTCAGGCTAGTGTTCTTCCTTTTTATACATAATAGTGGGAGTTAACATAAGGGCCTGTTTTATCAGTAGCCCAACATCTCAGGTGGAGGTGCCGACTGTGAAGACCCCACAGCCTTCAGTTTTTCTGATGGACCAAAACTTGCACCTTTGCAGTTGTGTTTGCCATTGTGTTACCCGGAGCTACTGCTAATGTAAACTTTTATCACAGTATTGAATATTTCGACTTTTAAATGCCCTGCAGGAACCCTGGCGTAGCAATTCATAAATGTACAAGCAGACCTTCTCTGCCCTACACAGTCTTTAGTTCAGACTCTCAAAGTGTGGAAAGTCTCACTCTTCAGTCAAATGAGGCAGGTGAGTCCAGACAGCTTGACTTTTTCTCTGAGTTGTTTCAGTACCTCTCCCCATTCAGACACAACAAACGACCCAGTTATTTAATGCCTACCTTTCCGGACATTTTTACAGCTCTTTCCAGGAACTCTTGGTAGCACATGGCTTTTCTGACACGTTCCTCCAGAAGCTCTTTACGTGCCTGCAGGGCGTCATTCTCTTTCTTTAGCTTCTGAATCTCCTGTTCTTTCAGTCTTATTTGAGCTCTCTCTGCCTCTGCTTTCTTTATGGCACGCAACCGCCTGGCATCATTTTCCTTAAGGGAAAGAAAAACACAAAAAAGGTTTCCAAAAAGTCAGCTTACATATTATTCATTCATATCAAAGTAGTTGTTTTAGAATGTTGTTTTACTTGCAAAAACTTGTTATATTTCAGTATGGATATCTTCAGTTTCTCCTCCTCTTTCTTCATGTTTTCGCCTCTCTTTCTTAAACTCTCCCGCTTCATCTGCATTTCCTGACAAAAGCACACACAAGATGGAGCACGGAAACATTACACTCATTCAAACTGAAACAGCGAAAATGTAAATACAGTAGTTTATTTAATTTGTTTCATACGACCACCTCTTTCTGCGCTTCCAGTCCTGTGGTCACGCTCGCGCACTCCTCGCGCACCTCCAAAAGTTGCATTACGTTTGTACTCATATCCGTCAAATCCTTCTGCACGGCCTTATTTCTAAAGGGTTGAACAATCTCTGAGTAACTTACATGCAATTCACAATCTTTTTCCGCCCAAACAAAGCTTTGACTACCGTTACAGTTAATTGCACTTCAACGACTCTGAATCTCAGTGGCCATATCGGATTAACGGATACAAAAACAAGATTTGTGGTGTAATAAATTTGATATACTTACAATGAGAGTCGTTCTTTGAAAATCGACTGAAAGTAATCCTCCAAATTCACCTTTAAGTCCCACAAAAAGCTTTCTGGACAAACTTTTTCCGCGTGTGTCGTTTCCACGGCAACAAAAAGGAAAGCGTTTTCCTCTATTGCCCTCTAGTGTCAGATTCATATTCCAACTTTGTTATTACTGAAGAGAAGACTGATGTTTTTCCTTACCGAAATAAATACCATCTCACGTCGTGATTAGACATTAGATCATTTTTAAGCAGGCATTTAAAAATATAAAATGCGTTTGGTGAAGATTGGTGTTGATAATACTTCGTTGGTGTGAATAATAATAGAGTGGTCTTTATGAATAATGTTGCGGTTGCTGAGTGAATCATTTTATTAACACTACGGTAACTGTACATCATATAGATCTCCTACAACGGTTTTGGTGTATGGATCAGTACATAATCATCTTCAATATGGGGAGACCAGGGACAATTCTACCATTTTTTACATTTTCCTTTATAACTCAGAATACTTGAAATACACTAATCATCTTTTGATACAAGAAACAAATATAGGTGCACCAATTAACAATACAATTGATATATTTTCACTAATAAGGACAAGACTATAATATTAAATTAAATGCAAGAAGTCAGAGTGTTACAGTTTCCGCCTTGGTGGGGGCGATTGTAACAGTGTTTGGGGCAGGGGCGTCATGCAAGCCAAAATTCTGGGGGGGCACAATCTGAGACGTTGCAATTGTTTTCTGACGGGTGATATGGATCATGTTAGGAGGGGTCAGGGGGGTTCTCCCCCTGAAAATTTTTAAATTCTGGCTGCTAAACATACCATTTCAATGCAGTTTGGGAGGGACAGAAATACCTTAACGGAGCTAGCAGCAACCCTCCTCTATCTGAGGACTAAGTTAAAGTATCTATTTTGTAAGTTTATGTAAAAGACAGGTTGATGAAAGAACTGTAAGCTCAAATTCAAAAGCTTTTGAAGTCTACTTCATTAAAGCATTTTTACACACACACTTACTGTACACTTAGGCCTACTACACATGATTTTAAAAACAGTACCATTGCAGTTTTTATGTTATGATTTTAAATTGGTATGTGACCTAAGAACGATCTTACATTAAAGGTACATAAAGGTGCTGAGGTCTGACTTTGTGGTGTTCTGAAATTAAGTTATTTTAATATTAATATGTGATGAAGGACTTTGAAAGAAGTTTGACAAATTTCAGTGCTGAATAAGGTTAGCACTACCCCGTTTATTTGAAAATGGCTAATATCAAATCCATAACTTTTTGATCAAGTTAAAATTTCCAGGTCAACCACAAATAATCCCACTACCTTTTAATATCATCCGATAACTAATTCAATGCCGATTTGTTGCTTTGCCCACTTACCACTTCAAGACCATCTGTAAAACATTGCCAGCTCAACGTGCGAGACGAGTGAGTTGCTTGAACATACACAGCAGATTTGATATACACAGACACCATATTAGGAAAAAGGGGCGGGCTGATGCTGACCGATTTATTACACATCCAGAAGAATACATTTGAGTCGTTATAGGCTCTGGTATATTATGGAGCATAATAGGAATAAAGTTGAGACAAAAAAATTATCAGGGAGGAAAAATCTGAGGGGGCACGTGCCCCCTCACTTTGAATGGGCATGACGCCACTGGTTTGGGGGTAATTGTAACATTGATAAATAGCCTAAGTCATATAATATTTATACCCACTGTATAAATATATTCATTTTCTAACAGAAAAGTATGTCAACACAGACAAACAAGGTGCTTCCACTGGGCCATGTGACTCGGGGGCAACTGTAACACAATGTTACATTTGCCCCCAATATTGCAGCCATGATAAAAATCTTGTATGCTAGCTAGCCACACCTATATATAGAGGGTTACCCACAGTAAATCCTCATGGGGGCCGAAACGGGCAAAACTGCTATGGGCCCCCACAACCCACTGGGGGCCTGTGTGGGTTTTCTGTTACCTTGCCCACAGAAAGCCCACATGGGGCCCCAAAGGATTTGCCTTTGCCCACACTGTCCCACAGAAAACCCACACTTACCCACAGTGGGCCCGCACTGGTATGTTTGCTGGGTAATAGCATAGGTTGTTCATATTTTCATTTTTTATAAAATTTTTTCAATTTTACATAAAATGTATGTAAGTTTAAATTTGAAGTAATCTAAACTTTAGAAAAATACAATAACAAAAAATAGTGTTCAACTAAAAAGTAACTTTCATAACTCAAAATTGTGTAGGCTATTATGTTGAAAACTTCTGCTGAGGTGAAATGATCGTGATCCTTTTCTACAGGCAGAGAGAAAATCCTACTGATCATGTGCAGATTAAGTGTCAGCTTGTTCCTGATTGGAGGAATTAAGTGTGTTACAATTGCCCCTGGTCTCCCCCTACGCACTGAAGCGCTATCAAATGTATAAGCTATAAACATTTATGAGGAATTTTTACACACAAGCCTGTTAAATGTCTTCTTTGGTTCAAAGCGTGCCAAAATGCACTTTTTTGTCTACATCATTAGAATTTAATATATTTTTTCGCTATTTAATGAATAATTCCACTGGAATAACAATGCGAGAACATGAAAATTCCCTCTTTTTTACTATGCTTAATGGACTTGATAAGATAAATTCAAATACGTTAAGTGTTTTTATGTGTTTTTTTATTCCTTTTGTTTTCGTGCGTGTGTCCAGACCTTCATTTATCTTTAATAAACATGCTTCTGTCTCCTGCCACCTTCTCTCCTAATGCATTAAGGCCACGAATGCTTCTGTTGTCTTAGTGTGGAATTAGAGGAAATGATTTTAACACCCATGTAAATGTCCAAATGCTGAAAAGACAAGAAACTATTTTTTCCTCACAACAGGCATTTCTTTATTTCACTCTATTTGGCTTATGTTTCTCAGCTTTAGAACAAAAAAACAAGTTAAACTAAAATTATTTTCGGAAGACATTAAACAGTGGGGTCCCTTGAACAGTCCTCCATCAAGCCAGGGATCCCATATTTAGCCCATTATTTGACCCTATCCCTGACCTCAAATCTCAGAAAGAAAAAATCACACAACCCCACATATCAGCATGCTGTTCAGTAAATTAAGGAGGCATCAGGTTTCTGTGTGTCTCTCTGTTGTGTTCACACATGATCGAACACTGAACAAGCGCAGGCGAAATTCATTATTCAAAAGCATAACAGAGGTGAGTGAGTGAGCAGGAGAGCCACTCAATGTTCAGGATGATGTTTACCCTCACTTAGCATTTGTGCTAAGTGATGAGACACCACAGCTGTCCCGCTGAGCCGGGGTCAGGGAGCATTTGTTTGTTTGTTTGATAGTTGTAATGCACCGTTTAGTGTTGCAAAAAGAGACTTGCTTATGGGTAGTAAACAATATCGAACAAGAACACTGGGGTGAGAGAGGGAGAAAGAGGAGAGGGGGAGACTATATGCTCATAAAGACCGAACAGCTAGGTAATTCAGTGCTTGAATTAAAGCGATAGTTTAGTCAAAAATTTGAATTCTGTCATCATTTACAGGCCCTCGTGTTATTTCAAAAATGTTTTTTTTTTAAAGAAGTCTCATATGCTCACCGTGGCTGCATTTATTTGATAAGAAATAAAGTAGAAACACTTGAAATACTATTGCAATTGAAACGTTTTAATATATTTAAAAATGTAATTTATTCCTGTGATGGCAAAGTTAATTTTTTAGCATCAATACTCCAGTCATAGTGTCACATGATCCTTCAGAAATCATTCTAATATGCTGATTTGGGGCTAAAAAAAAAATTATTATTATCAATGTTGAAACTTTTTTTTTCTTAATATTGTGGAAACTGTGATACAATACTATTCAAAAACATTTAGAAAGTCATTCAGATGGTAGGGTCAGAATTTGGCGCAAATAACATGAAAGCATGGATCCATCCTGCCTTGTATCAATGGTTCAGGCTGCTGGTGGTGGTGTAATGGTTTCTGGGATATTTTCTTGGTACACTTTAGACCTCTTAGACTCTTAGTATATTACGCATTGTTTAAATGCCACAGTCATCATGAGTATTGTTGCAGACCATGTTCATCCCTTTATGACCACAGTTTACCCATTTTCTGATGGCTACTTCCAGCAGGATAACGCACCATGTGACAAAGCTCAAATCATCTCAAACTGGTTTCTTGAAGATGACAATGAGTTCACTATTCTCAAATGGCCTCCACAGTCACCAGATCTCAATTCATTAGAGCACCTTTGTGATGTGGTGGAACGAGAGATTTGCATCATGGATGTGCAGCCGACAAATCTCCAGCAAATGCGTGATGCTTTCATGTTAATATGGACCAAAATCTCTGAGGAATCCCAACACCTTGTTGAATATGTGCCACAAAAATTAAAGCAGTTCCAAAGACAAAAGGGGGTCCACCCTAGATTCCCGGGACTGCAGGGTTTACCTAGTAAGTGAGTGAGTATGAAGAGTTCAGATGCAAAAAATGATCATTTTTATAAAGCTTGTATATTTAAGTTAAGTAATTTCATTTGCATTGCCATTTAAGTGAAATTATTGAACTTACATATACGAGCTTGATAAAAATGATCATTCTAGAAGCAAATTTCAGATGGCACTTAGAGGCTTTTGCATCTGAACTCTTCATCGCCTATATATACATTCAAAAACAATATTCTCTTTGAGGTCATATAGGAGGCCAGACATCTCATTTTGCTCAAACCATATTCAAATAGACACAAAAGATGTAGGAAGGCATTTAAAAAAAAGGTTCAGATTAGTGAAACAAGTGTTTGTGAAAGGTCAAGCTTTGGACATTAGGTCTCGCTCACATACACACACATACGCAGACACTGCATGACCGGCGGTGCCACTCGTGGTTAGTGATATCATTATGGCAGTTTTGCATGGGAGGGATTAGGGCTTTCTTGCTAATGGAGAGTGACAGTGGCTCCTTGCTGCCGAAGCACACTGCCCCAGAACATTCGGAGGTGGGGTGCGCTAGGGGGGTATTCACCCCCACATCGACAGTGTGTTGTGCGTCAGTCCAACTCTTTTTACTCACTCTTGTTTGCCTGGGAATCATTTGTGCGTTCATGATCATTACATAAATCAAACACAGTAATCAGTAAATAAAAATAAATATAAAAAATAAGAGAAAAAAAACATGGTCAAATGGACAATTCTTTGGAGGATTAAATATTTTAATTATTAACTTCTTAAAAATCTAAATTATTCTATACATTATCAGTAAAGCACTGCAGAAATGATATTATTTGAGCAGGTAAAATGAGTACATACAGCTTTTTGTGTTAGTTTTTGATTTACAGAAAAAAAACCTCTCTCTATTAACGATGTATTGTTTTTGAGGATCTGCTCAGGTCTTTTCTGTCTGTGTTTGGCTACAGGCTTTGACTTTGAGGATTATGAGGTCTCCATAGGGAACAGTCTTCTTGGGATGAACTGTTGGAGGAGGGGCTTCCATATGAGTGTTTTCTGGTCCACTAAGCATCAGATACATGGGTGCACTGACCCACTCTGAATCTCTTGGCTGCTGGTATTTACTGATTATTGACAACTGCTAACTACATTCTGCCTCTCTATCAAGTTTAGCACAGGTTTATTGGCATAAATACTGAAAAACAGTATTAAAAAATCTAGAGGAATATTTTAGTTTAAATAAAGAATTAATGTAAAAAAAATATAGGCTATGTTCATATATTTTAATGCTATAACACATCATCTTTAAATATTTAAGACTTTATTTAATAAAAATACTTTTAAAAACTTCAGAATTTTTTTCTATATTTTCACTGTATAATCCTAAGGTTAAAGAAAATTCTTGTTTTAAATTCAATTAAGTCACAGTGCCTCCTTCTCCTCCGCCATCAACTTAACCTAATCAAACTTACTGAATAAATGTGAATTGAATTATGAGTAACTTCATTATGAGGCTCTACACCACCATTAAAAATGTTGGGGTCTGTAAGAACGTTTGATGTTTTTGTCATAGTCCCTTATGCTCACCAAGGCTGCATTTATTTGATGAAAAATACAGCAAATAGTAATATTGTGAAATGTTGTTACGATTTAAAATAACTTTTCTATTTTAATATATTTTAGAATGTATTATTTATTGCTATGATGATGATGATGATTTAGAAAGTTTATTAGTTGATTTATTAGCAGTTGAAAGTTGAAAGTTGATTTAAAAAACAGCATTTATTTGAAAGAGAAATCTTTTAAAACATTATCAATGTATTTACTGTCACTTTTGATCAATTTAATGTATCCTTGTTGAAAAAACGATTAATTTCTTTTAAAAAAAATCGGAAATAATTATGATACCCCCATTCTTAAACATTTATAGGCCTACCAGCTGACATACAACACATTCAACATTAGATTCTTCAGGTCAAAGCTGGAAATGAGGAACAAGAAGACACAATCATGAATACATTAGTTGTGAGCTGCACTCCTAACAACTCTGCATTAACATTAAGATGTACGCTTTTCGATCTCTTCCCACTCCGCAATAAATTCCGTTAAATGGGTATCTTTCGCTTTCGCATTTTGCTTAAGTGGGCATCTTAACGATGAACGGGTTAATAGCATTACAAGCTAATGTCAGGGAGGTAAAAGGGCCCTTATTGGAGTGTGTGCGTGTGCCAGAGTGTACTGGGGGCAGCGGCGTGTTTCCTGGAGGAGCTGGATGATGCCATTAGGATTGGGAAAATGAGCTCAGATCACTTAATTAGCAGTAAATAAGTGCTTAGCTGAGCCAGGAAATCCAGTCAGGGTCAGAGGCTTTTCAAAGACTTGATTTGAGTTCAGATTTTACATCTGCCACCCTAAACAGTTCTGCTGGGGAATTTAATGATAGCAGGCATATTATTCAGTTCATATTCTAATATTCTGTGTACTTAAACATTGCTTTACATCCCTAAAAATGTGTTGAGATGTTCCAAATTTGATCTGAAATTTAGTTATAAATGGCAAAAAGACACATTGCTCTCTGAATACAGTGCAGTGTTGTTTGTTCGCAAAACCTATAATAATAATAATAATAGGCCTTTCAAATGTCAACCATGTAATCCAATGACATAAAAACTGGTAAAGGAGACAGAAAAGGGCTGAATTATTTTCCTCCAAGTAGAAATTGTTGTTGAAATGCACAAGAAATTCCCTGGTCTTTACATGATAAACTGTTTTTCCTAAACCTTCCAGTCATTCCTGTGAAGACAAATTCTCTCTCTCTCTATCTCTCTCTGTTTCCCTGCAACAGCTCGAACTCTTACATGAGGTGTGAAACTACACCTCTAAGGCACAGAAACACACACATGTTGGGTTTACATGTTTTATGGGAACTTTCCATAGACGTAATGATTTTTATATTGTACAAGCTGTATATTTTATTCCCCAACCCTCACCATACCCCTAAATCTCCCCATCACAGAAAATGTCTGCAGTTTTACATGTTGAAAAAACATCACTTAATATGATTTATAGAATGTTTTCTTAAGATGTTTTTAAGATGATTTAAGATGTTTTCCTCATGGGGGGCCAAAAATGTCCCCCACACACACACACTGCTGTTGTCATGCATGCAAACATACACATTCAAAACATCAAAATATGAATGAAGTACATTTCAAGACACAGGCTCTAGATTAAACACAAAATACATGGTTGTGGATTACCATTTTATTTCAGCCTCATATTCAAACAAGTTTCAGAAAACACCTTCACAAAACATGGAAACTCTACATTTTTCTGGGTAAACCACTCGCAATGAATTTAAAAATCGCTTTACAAATAAATATCAGCAAACACAAATTGTGAACTCAAAATCAATAAATAGTTCATCATTATAAATAATTGGAACATGAATTTCACAACATTAAAAACTCTTTTAAATTACCCTATTTCACTAATGAAATTTTTATTGCATGTTGTGTCTATAAATAAATGTCCAGCTGATGCCCCTCCTCTCTGTCTCTCTTGCCTTGGGCCATGGCAGGATTGGTAACATCACTGCTCCCTTAACGGACTGTGACACGTGCAGTACCCAGCATTCCCTTTTTTCTTCATTATAGAGTTAGAATAAACAAAATAAAGGACCCCATCTGAAGCTAGCACATGAGCGTGTTCAAGTGGATATTTAAGAGTCTTTTGCATTTGGGTTTGTTAGTGCTTGTACATCAGCATTTCCCAAGTGAAATAGTAAAAGAGAGGATTCTCTCTAAATCTTCACAAATACTGGCCACAGTGAAACAACCCACCTCCTTAACTTTTTTTCTTTTTTATTTCCTGGTGTAGATGTATCTTGATGATTTTTTTTCTGCGGTAATGGTAACAGAGATTCATACATCTTTACTAGAGATATTTGATGAGATACAAAGGTACACAAAATCTCACACACATCACTGAAGATGCAAGGGACATGCAAACGTCCATCACTGTGTTCGGGATGAGAGGAAATTAAATGTTTTTTTGTGTGTTTTTTTTGTATTAAATGAAAATTTCTCATTTTTATCCTGAAATCCCATTAGTTTCCACTTGCTCCACAGTGAATGTGAACATTAAAAACTTTGTTAATATATATACATATATATATACTGTATATATATGCATGCTATAATACTCTGTTTGGTTATAACTGGAAACTTTAGTTTTAATTAATTTATTTTACTTAAGCTAATGACAGAAATCATGAAAAAGTATGAAATATTATAAAACAGTATATATAAAATATATACAAATATTTATATCAGTTCATTTTGATGTCAAATTGTATTGTTATTATTTATTTTGGTGATATAGCAGAACTGTAAAATGTACCAATTTTAATCTGCCAGACCTGATTCCCAACAACATAGAATCTGTGGAGCAAAATAGATGCAAATGTGTGATTTCAGGATGAAGTTATGAGCAAGTTATCACAATTATTCACAGAGTTTTTTCCCCTCTTACACAAACACACACACACACACACACACACATGCTCAACTGCCCCCACACCAGCTGTTTGGTTGTTGGTTTTGGCTGAATGATCGACTGCAAGCATAAAGCGATAAATCAGTCATCATGCAGTGTGACTGGACACCCACCTCACAGGTGTATTGTGGATACAGTTCCTGAGAGAGGTCAGTGGTGGGACCAAAAGTCCCACCCATTTCTTTAGCAGAAGAAAAGCTCTGGTAAGCTGTACTGTCTGTATAAGACGCCCACCTGAGGTCCTCCATGCCCACCTGAGAGCTTCCGTACATGCAAGGCTGGTGCTGTGCGGTGTCCATACTGCAGGGCGAGAGCTGGTAGGTGAAGAGCTGGTAGGTGGGGTCATGAGTGTGTGGGGCTTCAGTGAGGGTGTGATCACCTGCAGAGAAAAAAAAAACCTGATTCAATCATTCCAGTAAAGACATGGCAAATAAGAGCTGAAATGGGCATTTCTGCTTTAAAAGAGTAGTTCATTGTTTTGGGTTTATATAGTTGATTGCTGCTAGCTTAGAAGACGGCCACTGACCTTTTGAATTAATAGGATGGCAAAAAAAGTTTACAGAGTGCTCTCTGCTGCATACAGAATAGAGTCTAGACAGCAAAAATGAAAAGGACAATGTTGGCTCCTAAAATAAAATATTTAGGAGCTCAATTACACTGTAAGTAAAATAAATAATAAAAATATTTTTTTTATCTAAAGTAATATGTTTTGCATAATACTTGTTCAAACCAATCACTTCAACAAAAATGTTACTATATTCTGTTTAATTTGTTAAATAAACACATTTATTTTTGTTAAAAAATATACTGTCATTAAAATGTTCATTTGATAAATACAGAAATAAAAAAAGCAAAGATTCTAAAAGCTTTGAAGGAGATCCCATAAACATTTAATATGGCTCAAAATTAGATCAACTGAGTGCAGAAATTAGCACATTGCATTCCCTGTTTCAAACCTCAACTCACAAGCAATATCGTGGCTTCGTGAACATTTTTGACTGACTCATTAAAAATAACCTGTTTGAATCAGACATCACAGCACAGGCTGTTTTTATTCTTTCTTTTTTGCGTGCAGAAAATAAATGTTTTCTCATTTCGAAGGCTAACGTTGGTCACATACATCAAATTAAAAAGTATAAAGGAAATTACATTCATTCATTTACACCTAACAAATAATAACAGTCGTAACATTTTATAATGGTTACTTTTAGCTTGCTCAGTTGGGGACACTTAATATTCAGCAATATTATTGACTTGACTGTACTGACGAGAACTGAACTGAGCTGGATTTTCTCCAGAGCTGCTTTATAGATGAATTGAATTCATACCATAATTGATGAACTTTACAATTATTGAACCGAACTGAATCAACACTGAACTTATTTGACCTGGATGGTGACTGTTTGCTATTGTCTTTTTAGAGCTGCTTTACAGCAGAATTTTATTCTGTTTGCCTTACTGAATCTTTTTCCTGTTAACCAGTGTAAAGCAGCAGTGTAAAACAATCTGTATTGTACAAAGCGCTAAATAAAGGGGACTTGACTTGACTTTTCTGAAAAGAGAAAATGATGTAGGCCTACCTGAACATTGTTTAAAAAAAACACAAAAATTCTGAAGCAACACAAGAACGTACAAAATAAAAGTACAAATAATAAATATTAAAATTTATAAAATCAAATGATGACTTATTAAATTAGTAAAGTTTAAAGTAATTTAGAGAGGTATAAGGCACTCATCTTTTTAAGCTGCTAAAATTATTTACTGGAGCCACTATAACAATAAAACTTACCTTTAATCAAAATATTATAACACAAAAATACAAACTCTTTGTTTTGGACTATACCTGAAGTGTCGGAGCAGGTGTAGCCTGGACTGGGTTTTTGTGTCACAGTGTATTCTGACCGAGAGAGACAGTCAGGAGAGGGTGGAGCTACACGCTGCCTTGCAGTACTACGTGGTACAAGTGGATACTCCTTACTGTGAAAAAGAAAAAAAAAAGAGAAAATGATGATTAGAGGAAAACCTCAAAAGCTTTATTCAAGATATTTCCAGGATATATCCAAGTGAATTATGGTACTTTTAGGGGAGGAGTCACAAAACACTGGCACTAGGGTTGATAGATCAGGGTGTTAAAAGAGAGAGAGCAGTCTCATGATTTGCATTGGCATGGTGGGGCGGCGAGGGTAAGGGATATCATTTGCACAGTACTGATCGTTTCTAATTAAATTTCTACGCTAAGAGACAATTACAGTAGCTAAAAATCTTCTCTATACCCCCTTTCCAATCTGACCCATTCCTCTTTCTCTCTGTTTTCTCTCTCTCTCTCTCAAAAACGCATTTATTCAGACACACACACATTAGCCCTTCAGTGACCTTTCTGTGTGACAGTGTGTTGTGCCGCTCTGCTCTTAATATTGTTACACTATAAATATCCCTCTCTTGTGTGTCACATTCAATACTGTCAACATTCAACAGAAAGCTTTGACTTTTGTTCCCAAACCCTGCTAGTTAAAGTACAACATATTCTCTGTGTGTCTGAAACAACAGCATTACCGGCTACGAGATGCAACACACAATGACATGCAGGCACATACATACAAGAAAAAATACAGAACATTAATGATTCATCATTACTCACTTCACAAACTGTTATGGTGCTGACATGATCTACTAAAGTAAAATGTGTTTGCGTGTGGACATGCATACGTATTGATATGTTTAAAATATGCGCGCTCCACCTTGGCGTACGGGACATGCGATGCAATTCGACATCGTCATTTCCACGGAAACCTTTAGCGAATGGATTATTCTCAATCTTCAGCTGAGTGATCTGAAAATAAAAGAGGATTTAAGATGAACACTTTATGCAAATCTGTCCATTTATTCACGATCATAGGACTCCTGCTGCTTACTGTGTGGTTCTGGTAGGAAGTTACAGCGATGAAAGTCGTCTCAGGAAAGGAGTGTGTGCAGAAACTTGTGTTGCTGGAGCCAAAGCTGTTCCTCTCGTCTGCCTTCACGATGTGCAGGCGAGGTTGGTATTTATGCATGGAATTTAAAATGATCTGCAGCAAATAACAGGAAGAGATTTCCTGGTTAACCCACTGGTTAAGAAACTGAGGTGTAAACCTGTGGGGAGCTGAATCACATCAATTCAATCTGATTGACATCATTACTTACATGTCCGAAAGGGTCCAGGTGGTTGTTGGTGAGTTTGAGTTTCTGGAAAGAGACGAGCTGTCTCATCCAATGAGCTCCTGAAGCCGGTGAGTCTGGGTGCACATACAGTCGGCCTGGAATCGCCGGCTCAGCTTTACCACTGATGGACCTGCAGAAGAGATAGGAACGGGTTAGTCAACATTAAAGAAGATAAGGACTTTCTGTCTGCTCCACAACTCTAAGATAAAAGTTCAGGGAGCAAAATGAGCTTCTGTCTCAGAGTTTCTCTGTGTGGATCCTCCACTCACTGAACAATACAACCTAACCAAAGCTCATAATTATATGAGTCATGCATCATTTCACAACAACAACACAGTTCATTTTCTATTCAGTCATATTTACACTACGCATTCCTTTCTCTTTGCATTCCCCCCACGCATTGATTTAGCTAAATCTCTCATTTTCCTTCAGTCATGCTCAACAGCTCAATGCCCTACAATAATTCAAATGCTCACCACTCTGACATTTTTTAATAAAATGCCCATTTAATATTGTTGTAAAAGAATGAATATATACAAAATATAAAAAATATACAAATATGGACATAAATTAAAATGTATGAATTTCACTGTAGTTCTTACCATTTGTTATCTGCAAATTTATACCGATGCTCGTCGGCTGAAATAATGTCCATCAGTAAGATATATTTTGCTTTGGGATTTAGGCCTGTTACCTTCACTTTGTAGCTGGGAAACATTCGTCTGAAAAAGATTAATGATGCATTATAGAGAGCAAACAACAAATAATAATAATAATACATAAATGCATGCATGCATACATACAACAATAATATAACAATGGATTACTTTCTTGATTGCCTCTGAGCACTGGAACACATGAAGTCATTGCATGTAAAGAAAGAGCTTTTTCTTTTTTGCAATAATGCAATAATTTTAATAACCTGCAGATTTATGTAGCTAATGAGAGTCCCTGAAACTATCACATATATTTAAAGACATTATTTGTTTATCAATTTTTAATTGTATTTGTGGCTCACTCTAATTAAAAAAGGGAATGGATTTATTTGGAAATAAATCAAACCAAATATTTTCTGGTATCCATCCAGCATGTTTGAATATGATGACAAAGTTTGCCCTATTTCTGTCTACTCTGTTGTCCTCCAAGGGCCCTTTGCTCCTGCCTGAGAATTGTGTTGAAAAAAATTGTTGATCCATGAATATACAATAAAGAGAAATACATATTTTACATAGAAAGAAAGAATAAAAAAGAAAGAAAGAAAGAAAGAAAGAAAGAAAGAAAGAAAGAAAGAAAGAATGAAATGTGTCACTCACCGGCCAGCTTTGGTAATGATCATCTCTGTAGAGACATCATGAAATTTCGCCCACAGATCTCTCTCGTGCAAATAAACTTTGATTCCCTCCATACCCTGCATTGAGAGGAAAAAAAGGGGGGGAAATGGAAATTACTGCTTTTTTTTTATTTATTCTGTCTGAATATGTTGACAAATAAAAATAATAAATATTAAAACATAATAATAATAATATATTATTTAAATAAAAGAAAGCGTTTCCTGTCTGGTAATTAATTTTTACGTTTTTTTTTTAACCATACAGTGTTTTTTTTAAATTAGTCCATACGATAATTGTGAAATAATAATATCAAATTTGAAAGCAAAATAAAAAGATATGCGTGTAAATTATGAAGACACCCAACAACAAACGATCTAAATACACTACGTAGCCTACTAAATGCACGTAATATAAATAGGCCTAATACACTCATATAATGAATGTGATGCTACAAAAATGTCTATTTGTTTTGTAAACATTATTTATTCCATTTTAGCTGTATCCGCGTAGTGAATATCATAGGCTACGTGCAATAAACAATTTCCACTTAAAATAAACAACAATACCACCACCACCAATAATAATAATAATAATAATAATCACAAAATGAACAAAAAAAAAAAAAATGTGACAGCAGAATTATTGCCTTGCATACTCGGGGAGGCTGCACGTGCAGTCATGGCTGACCTGTTGGGAAGGCTGAGTTTGCAGTGGCGGCGACCCGGTTTTGCTCCGACCGTGATGTCCGGAATCTTTATCGTTCTCGAATTCCATCGCTGGAGAATCGCCGCCGGAACACGATTGTAGAGATCCGATCTCTAAATCCGCCATATCCTCGTTTGAGGTTAACTACGGTGGACTAAAAGATGCGCAATGGAAAATGGTAATAATAATAATAATAATAATAATAATAAAATCAGCAGGTGATCTCCAGATCTTAATTATAAATAAACAAACAAATAAATAAATAAATCCACACAAACTCACAATGTTCTTTAAAAAATGCGTTCAAACAGCTGATTTTTTTAAATTCTTGTGAAATGTGATTAAGTAGGCTAGATACAAATGATTTAGCCTTGATAAAAAAAAAGTTTTGGGTTTTCAGTTTGCGTTCGATGATAAATCTGTAGGCTAGAATTTTAGGACAGAATAAGAGCGACGTTTTTTGGCTGACAATGTAAAACGTTTAACGTTAGCTATAAATAATATTATGTAGCTATAACAGTTACCGACTGTTGGAAAATCTCGATTTGCAGGCTGCTTTATAGAAAAAAAATGATCTTCATTTATTTCTATCCAAATAAATACTTAGCTACATTTATTTTCTCTTTACCCTGTATTTTTCTCGCGCATAGGCATAGGCCTATTTTGATTTTTGACGTCTCTTACCTCATCGTTATAAGGAGCTTTTCGTTGGTGAATTAATTCCGAAACAGATTTAAAATTCGTCCCCACTGATTTGTTAGGCAGTTTCTCCGATAGGCATTTTTATCTCCTTGAAAACAAATGAGAATATTGGCAAAAGCGTTTAACGTTTTGATTTTTGAGTTTCTCTTCTCAGACACCTCTTTACCAAGCTCTGTCCCTTCTTCTGTCGTGTCTCTCCATCTGATTTCTCGGTCTCCCATTAGCGGGATGCCTTCTATGTCGTCACACCTTTTTCATTCACACACTCATGACACGCCATGTCCAAACTCACACACGGCGACAAAATAAATACCACATTTCGCGAACTCCTATTTTCATCCGTGATAGCTATATCTGCTTGTTCCTATATGTGCTTCCCAAATACAACTAAAAAAGTTGAGCCTAAAAAGCGTAAGAAGAGAAATTCACTATACTCACATTTATGGTGCAGAATTTATGCTCAGAGTGCAAATTGTGCGGTAAAAAATCGGCGCTTGTCAGTCAACATCACTGCGCGCGACGGTTGCGCGCGCTGCGGGGTTAAAAGTTTAGGAGGTCGAAAGGAGGTAAAGCGAGCGCTCTGTCCTCTCTCTCTCTCTCTCTCTCTCTCTCTCTCTCTTTGTGCGAATCCGGTTGTTTTTGAAAACAAAATTCCCCTCAATGATAACTTTGGAAATATTATTTGATCTATTTAATGAGTGTGTCCAAGCACGCGCGTTCTCTGTCACTCGTGCACATTTCTAAACAGGCTTCCATAAATAAGACAAGTGGATGATAACAGGATAGCTTGCACTACTGAGCCCGAGCCGTGGGAACATTGCTCGTTAAGATAAGACATATCCCGTAATCGTGCGGCCGGCGAGATAACGACAGGACACACCACGGAGAGCGCGAGTTTGACGCCGAGCTTGTCGGTATTTGGATTAGGCTCTGTTTAACGTTGACAAACAAGATGATTTGGCAAATCGGTTTTCCTTACAATTACTTCATTACTGATGACTATTATTTTCATTGTTGTTTCTGCTGAGAGTGACGGATAGGTGAATTTATATCTCATATCGGTTGCTGTGGGCTGTCAGCCAGAATGGGCCTGACATGATCTGTAAACCAGACCTCGAACCACTTTTCATATTTTATTGATAATAAATTCATATAGGTCATGATTCATATAGGGAAATATTTCCAAACATATCAGTAGACAGATAGGCAACAGAGGCAATATGCAGTAGCTGATATTGTCAACTGATATTGGCAATGTCGTGTAGCCTATATGCGCCACCTAGTGCACTTGTGCAGGGCCTATAAGTCTACTTCTGTTTATAAACGTCTACATTAGTATGCACTGCTTTTAGAGCTCCATCTAGCCAACGGAAATTACGCTTAAATATCCAATAAAATATTTATGTTCAAATAGTCAAACTGTCTACAACCATTCTCCTCAGACGCAGGTTGAGACACAGTTAAGTTATTAATTACGATGCTTCCCGCGGGGAAACCCGTTTTCATGTCTGGACATTTCACAGTTATTTTGTTTTCAAAGAGGAAAAAGGAAAATATGCCTTCCAGCTATGAAAACGCTTTCTTTATCAAAGGACTCAACATCCAACTTAAACATTCAAAGGTAAAACGGACATCGTGTTAGATAGTGTTTGTTAGTGATTTAAAATTCCATCATTTATTTCTGATCGCAGTTGTATCTAAGTTTCTAGAGGCAAATGAACCCAAACTCCCACCACTAACGCGCAGGGTAAGTCAGTGAAATTAAGAAAGATAACAGCCTTGATCAACATGTATTTTAAAGTAGACTAATATGTAGATGGTGCAGACTTTTTTAAATATTGTGTATAATCTATAAGTATTTTTTTTTCCTTGTACATGTTAAAGAAATACAAATAAAACCATCTATAATACCTGTAGCCACTAGATGTCTGTATCCTTTATATAAATATATGTACGGGGCTCTGTAATCTAACGTTAGTTGGTGATCATGTCAAGACACTATTAAATAAAATTACTCTGATGATTGCTTTTTACCTGACCTTATTTATATATGTGACCTTAAAGAAATCCAAAAGTAATCAGATTATATTACTTTCATAATGTGGTGCTTGGATTATGTTACTGAATACTTTTTTTATGAAGTAATTTGTAACTGCAACAGAATACATTTTAAAAGTAACCCTCCCAACCCTATATAATAATTGGAAAAACAAGCAGGTGTGCAGCTTATACATGAAATGCTTTACTTGTTCTGTATTCAGACAAGATACAGTCGTCAGTATTTTTTTTCCTTCATTAAGGCAAACGGCATAGACCTATCAAATCAAGCTCTGCCATCTCACATACTTCTCCAGTGTAAGCTGTAGGATAGTTAGGTGTATTCTCTGAGCTCGTTTAAAGGGTTAGTTCACCCAAAAACGAAAATGTCTGTTGTTAATGACTCACCCTCATGTTGTTCCAAACCCGTAAGACCTTCGTTCATCTTCAGAACACAAATTAAGATATTTTTGATGAAATCCGAGAGCTTTCTGACCCCCCATAGACTGCAATGTAATTGACACTTTCAGGCCCAGAAAGGTAGTGAAGACATTGTAAAAATAGTCCATGTGACTACAGTGGTTCAACCTTAATATTATGAAATGACGAGAATACTTTTTGTGTACAAAAACAACAACAAAGCAAAACAAAAATGATTTTGTTCAACATTTTCTTCTCTGTTTACGTGAGCACCACGACACACACCTGATGCTGATGCAGGAGCCGGCGTTCTGACGTAGAACCCAGAAGAGCTGCACTGTTTACAACGTGAACAGCGTCAGAGACTGACACAGAAGAGAAGATATTGTTGAATAAAGTCGTTATTTTTACACACAAAAAGTATTCTCATCGTTTCATTAAAATTAAGCGGGGGGGGGGGGGGGGGGGGGATTATCTTTCATATCTTCATATCTTATTTTAGATATGAAATCTAAAATAAGAAATCTCTTATTTTAGATTTCATCAAAAATAGCTTAATTTGCGTTCCAAATATGAACGAAGGTCTCAGGGGTTTGGAACGACATGAGGGTGAGTAATTAACAACATAAATTTCATTTTTTGGGGTGAACTAACCCCTTAAGTAGCATGGGAAAAAAGAAACATACCTCAAAGAACAAACACACTGACCCACACAGACATAAGCAAGAAACAACAAAAATATGGTTCAATAGGCTGATTGTTCAGGCCAATTCCACAGTAGCCACTTAATAGGACTCGAGTGTGTGTTTTCAGCCCAATCTGAAGGGCACTTCACAGATCTGTGTTCAAGCAAACAAAAACACTGCCTAACTGTAAACATGAACAAACATCTTAAGCACAACTTTTTTTTTTTTTAATTGACCTAATTTGTCCACAAATAAAACCTGAGAAGAGGAACAAAAAGGAAGAAATAAAATCCAGCTGCCATAACAACGGCAATCTAAAGGGGCCTAACCAATCTCTATTCTTTTCCAATCTTGCCACATGTTAGTAATTATATTCTATAACAAAAATAAGATACAAAACTCATAAACGTCCATCGTACCTTAAGTTAAACAGTAAACTTGGAGTTAAAATACCCAAAAAAATCCAGTTTTACAGGAGATTTCCCATTATAAGCATTACAAGGTTTTTTGTCTAATTGTTGCTTTAAATGGTTTCTAAGGAAATAACAGACAGACAAACATGCAAGTAACATTTATGCAACAGTGTGACGGGTGAAATTCAATGAGTGGATAGTAGATGGAAATCAAGATGATAGAAGTATCAAATTATTACATTTCACAATGTTCTTGGGGAAAAAAGGCGAGTCAGCACATGCAGCAGAAAGGGGGAAAGCTTTCATTCTTTTCATTCACTGTCCAGGATATGTCTTCAGTTAAATGACGCGTGTGTGAGACTCTTATGTGTGACAGACCCAGCAATGGTTCTCCATCATGCGAGTCTGATGACGTGTAAAGAGATGACGTGTGTATGTGTGCGTGTGTCTGCATGTATGTGCGTGTTACAAAGGGACGTGGCTGAACAAGTACGAGACCGACTCCCCATTATGAGTTCGCCTGATGGCTTCAGCCAGGATCATAGAAATGTCGATCACCTGGAGAGGGAGAGAAAAATAAATCAGAATGCTCAGAGTAAAGAACAACAACAACAACAACAATACTATCTGTAAAACAACAAAATCAGATATAATATTCCAGAAGTTAAAACCAGATTACACTACCGTTCAAATGTTTGTTTGTTGTTGGTAAGAATTTAATATTTTTATTTTATTTCATTAAAAAAAAAAAAAAAAAAAAATGCTGAAAATAATTCTCACTAAAAATATTCAGCGGCAACATTCATTCATAGCAATAAGCATTAATTTATAGCAAATATACTGATATTAATAAGAAATGTTTCCTGAATACCAAATAAGCATATTAGAATGATTTCTGAAGGATCATTTGTCACTGAAGACTGGAGTAAAGCTGAAAATTCATCTTTGTAATCACAGGAATAAATTACATTTTAAAATATATTCAAATAGAAAACTCTTATTTTAAATTGTAATAATATTTCACAATATTCCTGTATTTACTGTATTTTTAATCAAATAAAATCTAGCCTCAGCTAACTTTTAAACAACAGTGTACATGTATTACAAATGTATGGTCAAATTGTGAGACCATAATAGAGTTGCATATCATCACTGATTTGATTCAGATTCACAAGCTTGAGATTCGATTCTGACTTTGAAATACATATTATACAATTATTGCATAATCATGTGATTATGTTTATTACAATACTGTGTGACCGGAAACATTTGTTTGAATTATTTTTTTAAAAATAGATATTGAAGAATCGATATTTAAATTGATTGTTATTATTTGGAAATTATTACCCATCCCTAAACCATAACAGTTTTTTAATATGATAAATGTCTGTGCCTGAATCTTGTTGCAGTGTTTGATTTTGTCCTCCTGTGGAATTGTGTTGGTGACCACGACGGCCTCAAAGTTGGCATTGTTGATCCGAGAAATGGCAGGCCCAGAGAAGATACCGTGAGTCAAGATGGCGTAGACTTTAGTGGCTCCTGCAGACACCAGTCTGATAGAGGACAGAGATGCACATATGTGGTTAAAAAACAGACAGGCCTGTATGGAGGCATGACAGATTACTAGGATTATCATGAACGTGCATGTGTTTGAGCATGAAAGTGATCGTGTATCACGCGAGTCCTCACTTGTCAGCCGCGTGACATACTGTCCCACACGTGTCCGCCATGTCATCTACTAAAATCGCCACTCGGTCCTTCACGTCCCCAACCAGCACCATACGATCCACCTCATTGGCCTTCTTCCGCTCCTTGTGGATTAGGGCAAAGTCCACGTTCAGTCGGTCAGCGATGGATGTTACTCTGATAAAATGAACACACAATTTTTAGGTAGCATTCTGTACAACAGTGAGAAATGACAATGGATGCATTCAGGCTTCTCTGCAAGTATCATATACAGACATCACAGATAGGCCACATGCACAAATGTCAGTAAAAACAAGTACAAACTCCAGTCACAGTGTGTGTAAGATCACTCACTCACTCACTCACTCACTCACTCGAGTGCCTTAAATTGTTACAAAAGGGGGCGCTGCAGTCAGTCCATTTCTCCAGAAACAAAATCACATGATGTAATCAGCGTGATTAAATTAGCCAAGCTTTAAAAGGCTTCAAACAGATTTGAAAAAATGCCCACCACTATAATGTACAGCTAAAGGTTTAGGCCAAGCCATCGACTGTTAGCAGAGAATCACACACTCACACACAAAAAACCTGACATTTCCTCACCCTCCACACCTAAAAAGAGTAAAACACACTCATGTCCATCGTCTTGAAAGAGCCTTATCAACATTATGAACTAGAATTCTCCAGGTTTAACAACCTGAAAGGGTTATGTTGCTTTAAATCATCTAATTTGCAATACTTAAAAAGATCACAAAATACATTCTTTTTTTAAAAACTTTTTAAACAAACTGGAAATGAGAAGGACAAACAGAGAGAAATCTAAAATGACAAGAATGACATTGAAACAAGAAAAGAAATAAGTGAGGAAGAGAATGGGTCTCATTCAATGATAATTGTGTAAATTATTCAAATGTATACATGGTGGTCCAAATTTAGACCACGTGCATACAGACACTCGTTTGTTCTTAACCTTATTGGAATGTTAATGAATTTGGATTATCCTGAATTCGCCACCGGTTAGTAATTTGTGTAAAACACGCCCAAACCATTTCCATATGTGGTGTTTCCACACAGCTTCTGGTCACTCAGCAAACATGGAAATATTATTAGGCCTTACTTACTTTTTCCTCACAAAATATTTTTTTTTATTATATATAATATAATATAATATAATATATAGTATAATATAATATAATATAATATAATAAAATATAATATAATATAATATAATATAATATATTATATATACACACACTGACTTAAGACATAAGTGACTGTTTACTTGCCAAGACGGGCCTTTCAACAATTTTGTTTGAATAGGTCTGTTCAAGCGCAAGATGACGTGAAAGAGCTCAATTCAGTATAGCGCGCTCACTGAGACGTGTGCTTCGAGTAACAAATTGAGTTCCCTTTCATGTCTTCTTGTGCTTGATTATATAAATTGACAATGCTTTAACCTTCATGATGATGCATCACTGGCACGTCAACTTTCCTGAGCGTTGTTCACTTTAAAAGGAAAATTACCCCATGATTTACTCACCCTCAAGCCATGTATATGACTTTCCTATACTATACTATACACCAAGTATATGACAAGGTGTATGACTTTCTTCTTTCAGACGAATTACAATCGGAGTTATATTAATAAACACCCTGACGCTTGCAAGCATTATAATGACAGTGGATTGCAACCATCAGATTGAAGCTAAAAAAAGTGCATCCACCCATTATAAAAGAGCTCCACATGGCTCCGGGGGGTTAATAAAGGCCGTCTGAAGCAAAGCGATGAGTTTGTGTAAGAAAAATATTCCTATTTAAAACGCTACAAAGTGAAATTCTAGCTTCCGGCTAAACGCTGTCTACTTGCCCCTGATGCGCAACTTACGCAACTCATGACGTCAGAAGTAGCGTAGTGCGTCATGGCGTAGCGTAAATATCAGCAGTACGTCACATTACTCGCATAAGTTGCGCTTTACACTGAAAACTCATCGCTTTGCTTCAGAGGGCCTTTATTAACCCCCCAGAGCCATGTGGAGCTCTTTTATAATGGATGGATGCACTTTTTGAGCTTCAATCTGATGGTTGCAATCCACTGCCATTATAGCATCAGGGTGTTTATTAATATAACTCCGATTGTATTTGTCTGAAAGAAGAAAGTCATACACCTAGTGAGTAAAATGATTAAATCATGGGGTAATTTTCATTTTAAAGTGAACTACTCCTTTAAATGTTTTCACAATACTGCATTGTTAGAATTCATAAAAATGTTACCGGCCAACTGGCGATTGACACCGTTTCATATACTCGCCAACATTTTTATTCGCATGTGTTGCTTGGCGAGTGTTAATTTTATTTATATAAATATAAATAAATATATATATACATATAAAAACGTTTATAAGACCACCGAGACTTTTGCCTGATTTTTGCCTGTCTGGTTTCAGTTGATGTTACATTTATTGTGAAGTTATTCTAAACTTTTGGTACAACAATTGATGAATCATGATTTATTTGTTTGTGAAAACCTTTGTACGCAGGTATCACACATATTTCTGCATACACATGGGTCACTGAACGAGACCCTATGTTTTTGAGAGAGAGGCAGGAGAGGAAATAGAAAAACACACCTCTTGGCTCCACCGGCATCAGGAGAAACAATTGTGCAATTCTTCCACTCATTGATGTTTTCCTTTATCCATTTCAGGACTGCTGGCTCAGCATACAAGTTATCAACTGGGATGTCAAAGAATCCCTGACAAAAAAAACACATTGACTTAAAATCATACCTTGAGCAAAAAAAAACAAAACAAAAAAAACAACTTTGTCCCCAAGTCTCGAAACTATAAAATGTAATGCCCACCCAGTTTAACGTGCCTGACTGTAGGGTTATGTCACTGATCTCTGTTCGTGAGAGATAAGGGTTTGTTTTGAGTCTGCGTTTAGAGGGAACAGGGAAGGCGTTTTACTGTGTGTACCTGAATTTGAGATGCATGTAGGTCCATAGTGATGATGTGGTCTGCTCCGGCTACAGACAACATGTTGGCGACCAGCTTGGCTGAGATTGGAGCCCGACTCTACCAGACAAAATTTTCACTCGTAACTAAACAGGTATCATCACGACCATTAACTATAGACACATTAACAGGAAAAGAGCAAGCATAATTAGCCATGCCTTATAAGTTGCCAAGAGGCCAGAAAAGGAGAATACAAGAAACACACACTGACACCACAGAAGAAAGACTTACAGAAAGTAGCCCACATGGATCCACCAACAGTGATGTGATTAATGTATGATCAACTGTGTGTACATGTTAATAAGCAAGCTGTTTCTCTCACCCCCACCTTGTCCTTCTTGTCCTGCCGAGCGTAGGGAAAGCAAGGAATGACCGCAGTGACTCTGGATGCTGACGCAATCTTACAGGCATTGATCATGATCAACAGCTCCATTAGATTGTCGTTTATTTCGCCACAGCCACTCTGGACAATATACACATCTTCTCCACGCACACTCTCTCCAATCTCTACACTACACACAAAAAAACAGACAAAAACACACAGATAAGGCTGAGTCTCAATCACTAAAGACAGTACACACTAAATCTATATTTGTCAGCCTGATTAAAGGGGAGTATCTGATACGAGCTGATATTTGGTCTTCACTGGTGATCAGACTGTTAACCATTGCAAAACAAACTGAAACGGTTGCGTCAAGAACCTGGCTACATTTATCAAAAGTCAGGAGCAGATAAAGAGTAAGAGACATTTTATCTTAGGGTCACAAGCCTTCCACTCATCTTGAGCTAAATGTCAATTATATAAACAGACAGCAGAGCCAACATGATTTTTCATGTCTACATATATGAGAGTTGTGTATTTTTTATTTTATTTTTTAGATTACGTGTAATGTGTACAGCGGTATTACAACTATTAATAATAAATAATAATACAGCTGCATTTCAAAAGGGCACAATTAATAACGTTATGACTCCTCACGTGGCAGAGGAGGCCAGACAGGACGTTTAAAATTAGCATTAGCGGCCCTAGAGTCACATGCTTAATGCAGGTGCATGCTGGGAAACTGAGTCTGTTGCATGTCTGAGGTGCATTGCGCCAGACGACATCTTCCAATTCAGAAAACTACAAACTAAAAAAACAAAACATGGTTACCATGTGTTTACCATTCCGTGTACCCTAGCCAAAACATTACGGGAAAGCATAGTTCAGTATCAATTCACTAAAAATAACTCACCAGGTTTCCTGATTGCTGAATTTTTTGGTGACCACTTTCCCCAGCTCGAGTCCCAGTCGGTCCGCGATCTTCTGCGACAGATCCGGATGCGAACTGCCGCTAAAAATCTTTATATTTGGCATTCTTGGCTGATCCGTGGTGCCTATAGTGTCGGGGTGCTGTACAGTGTTTTTTACAAAACACTGTAAGTGAAATTCTCTTCTGATTCAATGTTAACCTCAATAAAGTGAGTGCAAAGAGGGCCTTGGTACCGGTTATCTGATTTCGGGTCTGTCCACGCAGCAAATGTACTATGTGCCCTTGTTGCCCCGCCCCCTTCAAGCAAAAACACACCCATAAACTGTGGCGCTCGTCAATTTCTTGGATATGATTGGATACATTTCTAGGGGCTTGATGACTGGCAGCTAAACAGACAGATACGCGCAACACGCGTTAATGATGTTCCAGTTTACAGTTTCAGCGTAATGTAACTATATTATAAAGCTTAACAAATGAGATACAGTTAGAAACCAGCTAATTGGCCTATAGATAGAAATGTCGTAAGACTTATGTCATCATAAACCTGTCCTGTGTATCATAGCCTACATACAGATGAAATATAAAAAATCATTTGCAAGAATAAAAATAATTTATGTATTGTAAATTCTGTTAGTTTTTAAGTTCAGTGATTTCTAAGGAAAATCTCTGGTTTCATAGTTAATAGTGCACTCTTGTGGTGTAAGAGCGAGGTGTAACAAGCAGTGTGTTCCTTGAACTGCAGTTGTAGTTTGTAAAAACTGCCATCAAAGCTGATTTACAATGAGATATGCAGATATATTTATATTTATAATTCGACAGAGCAACAACGTTGGAAAACAGAATGGCTACATCAAATTTAGTTAAATCAGATGTGTTCATATTTTTACAAGTAAAAATGAAACGGTACTGAAACAAGTGATCAAAAGCTCTTTTAATTAATATTTATTCCATAAACATGATTACAAAACTCAGCAAGTTACCAATATTACATTTGTCACCATACAGGCTTGATCACAAATATTTCAACTTTTGTGACAGATACAACAAAAACAAAATACTAGAATAATTTACATGAAAATCTATAAAACAGCAATGAGATCACAAATTAGTGTTATTGTTCCACTGTCTGTTTTCATGGTTTATTTTTTATCTTTAAATTAATATATATTTTTTACTAGAGCACAACACTCTTACAACAAGATTGGTCCAATTACAAAAACTCTCAACAAAGAGTCACAGCTTGCTCTCCTTCTCTCTCCTTTACAATAGTTTTTTATTTATTTTTTATAATATTTTCAATTTTTGGTTTTAAAACAAACAAACAAAAAACAAATAAGAGAGAGAGAAAGAAAAAGAAAGAAAGAAAACATGGCAATTAGCAACCTTCTCACTTGCTGAAAAGGGAAAAGAACAAAGCCACAGTAAGAACGACCTCACATCACTTTCTAAGAAAAATATACACTTAGAAAATATGTTACAAATTGGCACAATGAAAAATATACAGGTCATCATTTTTTTCATTGAGAATCCACCTGGGTAACACAGACCAGGCAGTAGAAAGAGTTTCTTTTTTTTTTCCTTGATGATGAAAAAAGGCAAAAGTAGTTACAAGTAATGCAGTGTCAAATAAATCATGAAAAAAAAAAAAAAAATACTTCCAACTTGACAATATAATACATTCATAAATAGGGCACAATTAAGTTTTTGATATTCCTGTTTTAACTTTACATGATGCACTTATAGGGGAATAACACTGTTTAAGAACTTTTAAAAATATGAACAGTAAGTGCAGGGGATGTGTGCTATAAAGTTTTCACTGGTGTAAAACTCTGTTCTCAAAATATGAACAAGAGCACCCTGCACTGGCATCACAGATGTCCTGCAGGTTTAGCAACAATAGGGCTATGTAAAAACAGTACAGTAGGGGGCACCGCTGAGAACAGCTTGAGTTTATGTCGAGATGGACAGCTGAGGGAATGAGAGATGTGAATGCAGTTGGGTTCCCTGAGCCAACGGACCTGAACCAACTGTGTTACATCTCCATTCACTCAGCACAGGGAAAACATGGACAACAAGCTTTCCCCGGCTAATATTTCCTGGCTTTTTGCTTGGTGAGGCTGATTTGGCTGGGAAGGCTCTAATTAGTTCACCCTAAAGTCAAGAAGTTTTCAGAGGAGCTCACTTCTGAATCACACCACCAGCTGTGGAATGTCACTCATCATCTGCACCTGTGTTCATCAACATTTTCTCCAATAATTTAACCTCAATTCATTCACATCAGTGTGAACAGCATTTGCACAAATACCCATTGAACTCTGAAATAGGAGGATCAGTTCACAAACGAACCCGATGTAGTGAACAACTTAAAAGTGTTTCACACTCTGTCAACAAAAAAAGAGAGAAAGAAAAAAACTTCTTTTCAAATACATATTCACAAAAGAGGGGATCCAGGGAGTTGTACAATCCTGCAGCAATGTAGTAAACAGTACATGGGGGTAACCAAGTTGGCTTCTTTCCCTCTTTTTATAACACAACAAATAACATTCCAACAGCAATTGAAAAACAATGGTTTTGAGATCAGGTAAGAAAAAAAAAACAGGCTAGTCAGAGAAAGTAATACAGGGGATAAGCATTCACAGCACATATTCATGTTTTAAATGCATGCACATCACTAGCAACAAATTAGAAAAACTTTCAAACAATATTTGGTCCTGTTCTTATCTGGTTTTAAGGGTGTAAAATTCATTAGAGCTACAGAGAAAGTATTTACTGAAAGCTAAATTAGAAACTTGGGGACGTAAACCGGTTAGAATGCATTATATGTCTTGTTATGAGAAGGAATGATCATTTTCTTACCTTGTCATAGATGAACAGTGATCTTTTACCATCCAGAAATAAATCAGAACGAAAGGCAACCAATGAATTTCTCCGCCATTATAGCACTTCGGCTTCCTACCACCAATTCTTGTCATGCATCTCTCACTTCATGCCTCTAAACTGGAACTAGCCAAGAGTGTAAAACAGAAAATAAACCAACATTTTTCTTTTGATTGTTGAGATGACTCCTCGCTGTTTGTACAGATGTGATGCAACAGGAGTGAATCTCAGATTAACAACTCCCCCCATCCCAAGCACGCACACACACACACACACTCCTCAATCACTGCCACATTATAAAACAGCAAATATTTATGTAGATAAAAATGTCTGTACATTTAATTGTTCATAGTTTGGCACATTAATTTAAACATGTTTGATATAATCTTGTTTTGTAAATAGTGCATATGTTTGTGTACAACAGCATTTTGATACTGGCAGGAGGAGATTCACTGGAGAACAGATGAATGAACCCCCTTTTCACAACTTATAAACAAACAACAATGAAAAAATCTCTTTCGGAATTTCAGAACCTCAGAAAACGAACATCTTGGTGAGGACGCTTTCTTTTAGCTTGTCAAAGCCCAATGTTCTGAGGGGTTGGCACAGAAACGAGGGGGAAACGATTCTTAGCACAGAATACTACACATGACCTTTGACCCCTGAACAGAAGGCAACCATTTGCTGAGAGACAGAGCAGGGCGCTGGGCTCGATTTAAACCATGGTGCTGTGACACCGATTTAACACATACAGTGTTATAGCTGCAACGGAAAACAAAAAGACAAAATATTGATATTTAGATAAACACCACACTAAAAGAGAATCCAAAGACTTTCAAGGCATTTTTCTTCTTGTAAAACAAACAGAACACAACTAAAAACAACTGAAAATTTGTCAGGTAAAAATGCAACAAAGCAGCAATGGTGAGTAGGGTGCAGCCATGACAGTGAGACTTCAGTCAGTCTAGTAGGTAGTTTAGCAGGGCTGACATGCAGGATGTGCCTGCCTTCCAGTGGGCTAGGCAAAGGATTGTGGGTAAAGTCGGTGCCATGCAGCTCTGAAATGTGGAAAGGATTTTAGGAGGATTTGGCAGGGTGCGAGGGAAGGGAACGGAGAAAGAGAAGGGGCACATTGCAGAGAGAAAATATTACCTCCGTTTCTCTACCAAAGCGGTCAATGCTACTCCTTTTATGTCCCTTTTGCCCGCTAAGAGTTCCTCACGGGCAAACTTAGCACTGCTTTTGTGACGGTACATTTTTTTGTGGGCTGGGCGGTGTGGAAGTGGGAGGCAGTCTAATCCAAGGGTAGGAAAGAAGCCTGGTGGGAGAAGTTTA
Source organism: Abramis brama (assembly GCF_963993115.1). Classification (NCBI taxonomy): domain Eukaryota; kingdom Metazoa; phylum Chordata; class Actinopteri; order Cypriniformes; family Leuciscidae; genus Abramis; species Abramis brama. The sequence goes on along the minus strand of NC_139967.1, from coordinate 14,025,268 downwards.
GGCAGTGCTTTACCACCACGCCCAGCCCCTTTCTTCCCTCGACCTCCGCCTGAGGCACCACCCCGCTTTTTAAGGTCAGCGGCACTACCCAGAATCTTCAGTGTCTGGCTCTGGAGGGCATGTTGACCTGGTGACAGGCAAGGCCCCCAAAGAGGTTCCACAGAGGCCCTCATAAAACGCTGTACCTCAGCCATGCCAGACACTATATTGGACAGGATGTTTGATGGTTCCTGGAATTCTCGTTGGTCATCGTTTGACAGTCCCCCGGTAATAGGCCACTCCCCCTGAGCTCCAATCAAGCCAAGCGATGGGGTGGGGGATGAAGCGCAACTTCCTGACCCTCCGCCACATTTGGCTGCTTTTCCCTCTAGCAAGGCTTTGATCTTCTTCACAGAACGAGAACCCTGACGTGGGAGCTTTACTTTCTCTCCTTTCACTGCTTTTGGAGTTTTGGTCTTTTTAGTGCCTTGTCCATTTTTCCCACCCTTTTTCGTAGAACCTTTGTGATCCCTTAGCCCTACATCTTCCTCCTCTGTGTTGAAAGACTGTATCTGAAGGAGGTGTGGGTTTCCATCTTCATTTAGTTGCGGGACAACTCCACAGTTCCATTGTACATTTGCTTCTGCTGCCTCAGAGAACTCTCCAACTTTACCACAATTCCCCAGCAGCTGTGGGGAAGAGTTAGGTGTGTCTGGTGGGGACATCTCAGATAGCGATGAATGACGGAACTTGTCAGGGGTAAAGTTGGAGATATCCAGAAGGTCAGTGGACTCTCGAAGTGGAGCGACCTCCTCTAGACTTTGCTGTAGGATGAGCCGTGGACTGCAATGTGGCAAGAAGCCATCGTTGATCTCGCTGATCTCTTCTTCCCTCTCTCTTTCACCCTCTCTTAGGCTGAGCGAGCTGTAGTTGCTAGAGGTGGCAGAAAGTGACCCAAGGGAGTTAAAGCTAACCAGCCGCCCTACACCACTGTCACTCCTAGACCCAGTCGGACTCAAGCCATAATCAGCATCAGGTTGGGACTCTTCATATGACACCCTGCACCCTGATAGAGACACTTGCCCATACCCTGCGACATTTGTGCCATCCCCTGCTAACACAGGCAATGGTGTGGGAAAGCCTGATGGCATCATAGGCGACTGGGTTGGGATGTCTGGGGAGAAGGGCAGCTGTTCAGCAGATGGTTGGGATGGCCATGAAATGGGCTGGGTTGGTTCAGTAAGGTTTGGCTCAGCATAATGTGTGTGGTTGGGCCCGTGGTTCATAGGTGGAGGAGAGTGGGGCAGCTCTGATTCAGAGGGAGGAGAGAGAACACAGCTCTGGACTGGTTGAAGGGTGGGATTCTGCAGCCCTGGATGGAAATAAGTGATGTTAGCAGTGCTCGATGACTCAGAGGCTTCGAGAAGAGTCTGCAGGTATCCCCCCGGGAGGAGTTCAGCGTTTCCATTAGTCCCTGGAGCTGTTGGGGTCAAAGTGCATTTTTCAGGGTCATTACTGGAGGTTTCATTTGTAACATTAACTTCTAAAGAGTTACTAAGGTTTTCTGGTAAACATGGGCTGCACTGCTCAATCTCAGAGGCTTCAGGGACTCCCTGTGTCTCAGCGTCTTTTAACTTTTTCAACCGAAGTCTCGCTTCACTTTTAAACTTCTTTATCTTTCCTGTTTTACCTGCCTTTCTTCGTTCTTCTCTCTCCTGTGTTCTGCTTTTAGCCCTGGCAGTGTGCGTAATGGGGGTAATGTCATCTTTTGGTTCCTCTGTGCTTTTCAGTGATTCAGTCTCCTCTGGCTGATTGTTGGCGTGGACCACTATAGTTTGGCTGGGGAGGGAATTCTGTACTGCATGGATCTGCTGGATCCTGAGTCTGGCCAACCTGTGCTTGCGTTTGGGTGTAGTGTTTGGCGGTCTTTTGCAGCCATTGAGACGTTTGGTTGTTTCTGCAGCTTTCAATCTATTCTGTTCCTGCAACTCCTTTTCTCTTTTCTGCCAGTAAGCTTTTAATGGTGCAAGTCTCTCATAGCGTAGCAGAGCATTTGGACTCAAACAGACTACAGAAGGTGATGGGTCGACTCGTCCCAGCCGCACCCTCATGTGCCTCTGGCCTTTAAACCGATTAATGATTATGTATTTTATAATGACAGGTGGGTCCTTCCTATTGGACCGCCTCCTCTTCTTCGGACACCAGTCATCATCACGCTCTTTCTTGAGCCCAGCAGGCTGTTTATCTCGTTTCTCTGCGTTTTTCTCACTTTCTATAGAGTCCACATCATACAGGTAGTCTTCTCGGTAGGCCACCTTCCTCTTGGCTCGGAGGCGGTAGCTTAGCTGGCTGGAGGAGCTAGAGTTTTCTCTGGACAAACGGCCATGGCGAAGGGAGAGAGCGTGGTCTGGGGAGCCTGTGCAAGAGCTGTCATCACTGAATTCACCAGAATCTTCTGGAGAATTACTGAGGTCAAAAAGAAAGTTACTGTCTGGGCTAATATTGGGGGTCACATGGTCATCACCCTTAATCTCAATGGATTGGTCCGTTTTCTCTTTTGGCCCCTCCTTTCTACTGCAAGGTAAACTGGGAAAGAAACCTAGCTGAGATTCATCCTGTAGGGCAGACTCACTTCTCTCCTGTACTCCATCCTGATAGGACTCGTAGCGTATCTTAAGTGAGCAGACGTCAGTACTGAGTGCTGTCTCCTCCTCTTGAAACATGTAATTCTCCACATCTTCTTCACAGAACAGATTGACTGCAAGTTCACTGCGAGAGCATAAGTCCAAGAGCTCCATACGGCTTTCACTGATGAGTGTCTCTAGACAGCTCCAGTCCTGCGCCTCCTCACCAAGACCTTCGTATATGCTCCTGGATGCAGGATCCTCATCTGATTCGCTCTCCTGCATCGACCTCCCTTCCTCAGCCCCCTCATTGGTCACAGCTGGATGGGCGGGGCCGCTGAGCAGCTGGTCAGATAGGACCTGGTCACCATAGCGACCTGCGCTGGGGGCGGGGCCAAGGCATTGCAAATTGATGCTGGCAAAGCCGAGTACGGACTCACAGGATTCCGGTTCTGTCTGATTTTTGGGGATCAGACAGCTAAGGCAATCTCCGCCCCTGGAGTCCATGTTAGAGAGGGATGACCTGTCACAGGTCTGCGGCACAGACCAGGGCGTCACAGGTTTGGAACAGGGCACAGAAGAGAGAGATGAGAGGGAGGAAAGAGAGGAGAACGAAGAGAGAGAGGATAGAGAGGTGGTGTTGGAGACAGACCCATCATGCAGGTCAGCTGGGCTAAGGGGACCTTCAGAGGTCTGACTCTGGCCACAGAGGGAGGGCAGGGACAGCACTGCAGGAGTGATGTCATCACAGCGCCTTAAATCATGTGGCACATCTGCCAACGGGTCATGTGGTTCTAAAAAAGTCAAAAACAAAAAGAGGGTGAGAAAAAACTTTAAAGTGAAATTCAAGTTTTTCCTGACAAACATCTGTAAAGATTTTATAGATATAAAAGACGAATTTTACATGTTACACTGAAATCAATGTGTTTTTTAAATTAGGTGCAATAATAGTTCTTAAAATGCTGCATATTATATGCATGTGGGAACTCCTACCATTTTCACTGGCATCTCTTGGGCAGGGGCTGTGATCTGCCCCTGAGAATCGAGACTCCCGTAGAACATCCATCAATCTGAACTGAATCTCTCTCTCACTAACATAATTACCACTGTCCAGCCTGTAGAAACACAAAGACACACACAGTAAAGGCTATAGTGGAAGCCATGCAATCTTTAAAATCGGTCAGCACTAAAGTCTGGAAAAAAACAAAAACAAATCACACTTTTCAGAACTCTAGATTTGACCGATAAACCAGTAGTGTTTTGGGTATTTTAGTATGGTGTTAACGTATTCTTTTATCAGATTCTGTATTCACAGTGACTTACAAATGAGGAATATCCCAAACAATTTGTCATAAGAGCCAACATTAATTTGCACTACACAATGGCAAGTTTAAAGTATAAAATTACTCTAGCTAGACCAGAAGTGAAATGCAGAAAATAAGTGTATACATTTTTATAAGTGTATAAAAAAAGTGTCAGAAAACATCAGTTCTTAGCCAATTAATAGAAAAGAAAAAATCCTCATAAACTTCTTTTGTATTCCATCAAAGTCATACAAAACATTTAAATAGACAAGATGGTATTTTCATTTTTTTGGGTGAACTATTCTTTTAGGTTCATCAGCAGCTAAAATGATAAAGAGTGACTTGTTAATTTAGGGGAATTTTAGCTTCAGGTCCAGAAAAACAATTCAGTATTTCGATGTTCAAAACTTATTTCTCAGAGAATTGAGAAGAGAAATTATTTATTTAACATGCCAACTATGAGTTACAAATCAGCCTTCTCTCTCTAGTACTTCCTTGATTTGTGTCCCGTTTTCCGTTCCGGTCTCTCACTTTTACTCTCAAGGATTACAGTAAGTTGTATTGCTTTACATCATTCTGTCCTCTGATTGCCCTTCACTGTGAAGTACAACTCTTGAGGATGTGAAAGAAATGAAAGAGCTTTGTAACAGCAGAGACAGAGAAAAGAAAGAGTGCTATCTCTTGCCTCAGGCTGTGTGTCCATGTAACGGAATAGTGTACCATATATGCAAGTAAAAAGACATGCAGCTTTTTATTAAAAAAAATAAATAAATAAACATAACGCAGCAGCATATGCTTTGGGGAGAAATGTTGATCTCTAGTACACTGTTTGAAGTGTTCCCATGAGGTGAATTTACATAGGAATTCAGAACTGACCTATTGAAGATTTATGAATTGCACAAGAGTTTTGAAACTGTTGAGTGGGCATTGTGTGTATTTCAGTGGTTTGCTGCTCCAATTACAATATTTTTCTATACACTTTAAATAATGTCATTTAAACTAAATTAATTTTAAAAAAAAAATCTAATTTCATTATCACTTTGAATTCCATATGAAACTTTAGTGGATACATTCAATTCGAATTCATATAACTGATTGGTTGTTACTATTTACTGTTTGTTCAATTACTATTGTTCAACAAACATAACAGTTAATTCAGAAATGTATTTATCAAATGTTATTAAAACATGCTTCTGATCATGAATACGTGAACATTTACCTATACCTTAAAATGTTTATGGCCCAACTATTTCAATAAGCTGTTACTGTCAACAGCACATTTGTCTTATACCCCATAAATACATTTTCTGGATAATTTTAGAATATCATCAGGCAAAAATTCCATAACACCCATTTCCAACAACACACAGAGTAATACACTAAAAACACAATTTCCAATGTATTTATACACCATTTCCGGATCTGGAAATGGCTATGATCTAGGATTTGCTCCTTGCAAACCAGTGCCAGTATGAGAAAAAGCCCAGGGCTGTTCTGAGAACAGCATGGCTGGGCTCATTCTTGCCAGCATTGCAGACAGAGACAGAGAACAGGGCAGTGGCACTGTCTGCAAACTGCTTTTATTAAAAACGAAATTAATATTTATTCAGCTTCAACATTCACCCAAGAGACAGACAATGGAATTACAGGAGAGAGAGAGAGAGAGAGAGAGAGAGAGAGAGAGAGAGAGAGAGAGAGAGAGAGACCCCTAATCCACGTCGGTGTGAGTTTGTTAGATCTTTTTCGGAGATCGATAAATCTGCTGCAATCTGTCCTTGGTCATCTGTCAGACAAGCAACCAAAATATCAAACATCCATCCATTTATGTAAATGAAAGCATTACTACACTGACTGACTACTTAACTCAAGGTAGAAGGTTTAAACACTGCAAGTCTGGCTTCTGTGTGGAAAACAAATAGACCTATGCATCCATTCTGATTGATTGATTGATTGATTGATTGATTGATTTGGGTGATTGTTGTGCAAGACACCTTCGGTTCTGTTATAGCCGTACGTGTGCGGTGCAGCTTGACAGCATCAAAGAAACTTCCATAACAGCTTCCCAGGACAGGTATCCGGTGACAGACTCTAAACATGATTATATCAAGGGCCTGAAAGATGAGCACGCTTTCAACATCTCGGATAACCAAGAGAATTTACATTATTCAGAGAGACGTAACAGGTTTGAGTCCACCCTTAATTATTGAAGGCCTGGTGCGCTATGATACGCGCTCTGCTGTTCTGCATCTCCCATCGCCAAATGCCGCATCGGTCGCAGGCGCCGAGCACCGACCACAAGCAAAACGCGGGGGAAATGAAAATGCGTAAAACGGCACATACAGAATGTCGCCACATAACATCGTTCGTGTTATTGCTCTGTGTGAACGAATGCGTATGTAGCTGTGGCCTTGGCTTAGGGGGGATGGTGTGTAAGAGCGAAAGAGAGACAGAGAGTGTGTGTGTGTTTGCCTCACGTAGCACCAATGCTTTCTGTCCCCTCAAACGATGGCCTGCGACTCAGCTTTCGCAGGACACTGAACCATTCCTCCTCCTCTTCTCCCTCACTCACACACACACACACACACACCTGTGCAATATGGACGCATCATGACAGCTGACACTCGCTCCACCATTTCTCCCCATTGCAGCGTTTGACGCGCGTCACACTGGCCCGCTCACCGCATCACGCACATAAACACGCACAGCCCACATACTCACCTCCCGTTACACTCGGGCCGCACGTCCCGCCCGCTCTTAAGACTCCGTTTGATCGCTCGGCGCGTGGAATGTTGTCATATGTTGTTTTTTTGCTTTTTTTTGTTACCCACTTCAATGCAGTGGTCTCAACATGTTTCCCCTCTCTCGCGAGCCCGGACTGCCTTCCCGGTAGCAGCAGGTGGACGCGCCTCTCGCGCCTCGGAGCCCCTACCACTCCATTTTATTTCCTCGCGCTCCAGGGTTTCCAGGAAACAAACAAAGGTCTGCAGCAGCCCCTGCTCCTCGCCGCATGCTCCCTCTCTCCCGTTCCGCTCTTCCCTAAGAGTCGCTTTTGTTTTTTTGCCGTATGTGCGTGTATGACGGAGACGGGGGTGTGCGTGTGTGTGTATGTGTTTTTCCCAGCTGTACCCCGTCCGTCCCTGACAACGACGGCGCGCTCGTGCGCTGCTGCTCCCCCTCTTTTGAGAGCTGCCATAAAGAGCGCGCCCCCATATTTTGCACGGCGGCGCGCTGAGGAATCGGGAGCGCGCGGCACTGCTGAACAGGTGCAGAGGCGCACGCATGCGTACTGATGTTTCACAAGCTCCAAGCACCAGCTAGTGGTCTCTGCAGATTTAGTTTATTTCTGCTTATTTATAAGCTGGTATAACATGCACAGCACAGTTACTTTAAATAAATAAGTAAATATCAGCGAGGAAAAAATTTAGGCCAAAAGGCCAAAATTTAGAAAAATCCATCATATTGAAAATAAAAAATAATCTTCATCTACGAAACTGATATTACAAATGCAGACTTTACTTTAAACAAACAAATCCAACATTTCTTACATAAAGCCAACATTTCTTACATATTGAAAATAAAAATTATCTTAATTTCTCATGTAGAAAACTTGCAACAACGCTCCCTTTACACAAACACTATTAACACTAGTTATATCTGTTTTTGTATGTTTGACATACATGAATATTTACTGGAATATGTAACATATGTTCTGCACTGCTGTCTGGTGTGATGCTATCTTTTACCTTGTAATTACCTATAAATTCACTGCAAGTGAATAGTCACTTGCTTGAATGAGGGCCGCAGCTTGTCCCGCCCCTTACGTCAGTGAGATTTAGATTGGCATAATTTCTGTCCAATCATGTGAACATGGGATATGACGTCAGGTTGTTGTTCCCGGGAGCGTGCGTCATGTAGCATGCGTCTCCTCCGCTCAGCTATAGACATGGCGAGATAGTGCTGAAAACCTCATCAGTTGAAAAGAACAGCCATCATTTAAGTGGACCAGGTGGTTTCGTGTAGTGTTTCCTTCTTGTGGTTTTAGTCCTATGGAAACGGATCTTATCGAAAAGATGCCGTGCCATAATCAGCAGCTGAATAACAATGAAAGCCCCGAACACGCCGCGAAGCACGTCCGCTTCGCCCGCAGCAGCGGTGCTGCCGAGACCTGTCAAGATGACACGGAACCGTGTGAAAACCAAACCATGAGCGACATCCAGGGACAAATAGGACCTCAGCTGAAACTCTTGCCATTAAATGACCAAATACGAGAACTTCAGACTATCATTCGGGACAAGTGAGTCTCCAGTCCGCCTTTAAACGGATTGAGTGCACATTGCGTGTCCCCATAGGCCAGATCTGTACCATATGCACCTATATATAATTTCATGTGTACAGGAACATAAACTTGTAATTTATCAGAATGTATCTAAAATGTCCATGGAATAAACTGGGATATAGCCTCATGTCATTTGGTTGCACATCAGTCAACATGTATTATGTATTACAATAGTTTGTCACATAGTGACTTTTCTTCTTCTATCTCTCCCAGAACTACCAGTAGAGGTGATTTTGTGTTCTGTGCCGATAGATTGGTAAGCATCACCAAAAAATGGTAAAGAATTGTGGTCTTGTCTTATATTCTACTAAACCAGCCATTATTCTTATAAAGACCTTGTAAATAAAGGCAGCTCACACAAGAAATTCTGCAGTCAACACAAAGTGAATGTATCGTTGATTAATTACGTTTCACATTCCTTGATTGCTTTTTTTATTTGACTATATTCATTAAAGAATCAAAACTTGATTTTTTTTTTTTTTTAGTATTGTCAAATTAGTAGGTCAACTCTTATGTTCTGTATTTGGTTTGCTACTCCCTATTCTGATTGGTTGTTTGTTTTGCTCTCAGATAAGATTAGTGGTGGAAGAGGGTCTCAATCAGCTTCCGTACAGTGAATGCACTGTAACCACACCAACAGGTGAGCCTGTTACCATGGTGATTACCCCCCCTCTCCCTCTCCCTCTCCCTCTCTCATATGAACATGGCATTGCTGCCATCAGCTGTTGAATTTGTCCAAATTCAAAGTTTCACTCTATACTCCTTATGCAGGGCACAAATATGAGGGTGTGAAATTTGAAAAGGGAAACTGTGGGGTTAGCATCATGAGGAGTGGTGAGTCTCTTTCTTTCTCACAAAGTCAGACACACACACAGCCATGATGAAAAAAAAAAAGCCCTATTTAGTGTGCATGCCTTTTATACTTAAACGCATATGTTAATGTGAGCAGGTGAGGCCATGGAGCAAGGCCTGAGAGATTGCTGCAGGTCAATCCGTATTGGGAAGATTCTGATCCAGAGTGATGAGGAGACACAAAAGGCCAAAGTTTACTATGCAAAGTTTCCTCCTGACATCAGCAGAAGGAAAGTTCTGCTCATGTACCCTATTCTCAGTGAGTAGTTCACCTCTAACAAGGCATTAAGCCGGTCCACGTGGAATTTGAGGTATTTTTTGCATTTTCTGCACTGATTTGGGGGGAAATCTGGATTTAAAAATGGTCAAATATGGCATTTAAAGAGACGATTTATTATTGTATGTGTTCAGGTACAGGCAACACTGTGATAGAAGCGGTGCGGGTTCTGAATGAACACGGCCTTCTGGCCAAACATATCATACTACTGAGTCTATTCTCCACTCCACACGGTAAGACACGAACACAGTGAAGACTTGATTTGTATTCTCATTTACAAACCAATCACATCATAAATGTCTGTATTTATCTATATTAGTACATGTTAGTAGCACTCTTGGTAACATACAAACAAGGGACATTTGTGAAACAATTTGAACTTAGCTGTATATTTGAAATATTCTGTCATTTATAATAACTTTTTAACGCAGCCCTGAAGTGTCAGCAGAGACCGTGTCATCTAGACTATCCCCTGCGAAGGCCTCATCGACACGAAGTTTGTTTTTTTCACGACTAACATTTTTCCTCAGTACAGATGAAAACGTTATCAAAATGATTCCCGTTCACACGATACGCGGAAACGACTAAAAGCGCTGTATAATGCATGCCAGACAAGTAATTGGCAATGTCACTTTGTAAAGACAGACTACGCGCCCGTGCACATTTGCGCAGGTTCACACGGAGATGAGAACAGCACTGCTTGTAAAACTCGTTTTCAAAAACTTTTCAAAGTTTGTGTTCTCAGGACACCAGAACGCTGTTTGTTGTGTAAATGAACAGCCAGAACGCATTCAAAGTTTTCTGTTTTCAGTTGAAAACGGTGTGTAAACAGTCCCTAAGTTAATGACTAATGATTTTTACAACGGAAATTAATCAATTAAAAACTTTCTTCTAGAGCTGCTGTACAGCCAAAACAATCTTTGTTGCATTAATTTACTATTATCACTGTAAAGCTGCTTTGAAACAATCTGTATTGTAACTAACCAAGGCTGCATTTATTTGATAAAAAATACATACAGTAAAATATTACAATTTAAAATAACTGTTTTCTCTTGTAATGTAATTTTTCCTTGTGAGAGCAAAGTTATTTTTTCAGCCATTACAGCCATCATGTCACACGATCCTTCAGCTGATGATGGTGGTCAAGAAACATTTCTTATTATTATCAATGTTGAAAATGGTTGTGCTGCTTGTGGAAACATTTCAGGACTTTTTGATCAAAGCTCCAGTCCGTAACTTTTTTGGGTTAAAAAGTATCCAAAATAAATTTGAGCAAGTAAATAACCAGCCAGTGTTCAAAACTATCTGCTCGCCTTAGCTCGATTCAAAATGGTAAGCTTGTAATAATGTTTTTAATTCCAGTGGTACTGGTGGATTTCCGCGGGAAATTCGAGCATGTCTTTGCATCATTACGTCACGTCTGTACACTTAAAGAAGGTGTCCCGGCGAGTAGGCTATATTGTTTGTGAGGATGTTGGAGGTGGAGATTTATAGCCTATTCTCACAGCACTTGATATAATAAAATGTATTAATTTGATGGCGGATCCAGAAAGGTTCAAACGACAATCACCAGTGACAACTGGAGATTCTCCCATTGTAAAATGCAAAAGACTTCGGACTTTTGTGGCTACAGAAAAAAAGACTGCAACCGGGCCCATGCGAAAACAACGATAAATATCTGAGGGGCATTAAATGTAGTCACGCAATGCTGAGGTTGTTAACATTAACAATTTGAGAACAAAGTATAATTTGCACGGTTTGACGTGATATAAGCGATCGTTAGATTTAATCAGTGCGATTTACTGCAATGCTTTTTTTCTCTTAGTTGTTCAGAACAAAAGTGGATGTTACTTACTTGTTCAGGTGACATTTCCCGATGAAAATTCTTATGTTGGTCATACTTCCAAAGAGTAGAACCTGTGATTCTGAATGACCGTATCCACACCGCGCGGTGACTGACAGCCGCACATTCTCCTCAAAACATTGGATTCACCCACGTTATGCCGTGCCGAGGCACAACCCACGTAAAGTTGATAATTCCGCGAATAACTACAATTGCAGATTTCTAACAGAAATGACGACAAAGAGGAAAAACTACGGACTGCAGCTTTAATTAAAAGTTCAAAAGAACAGCAGGCATTTGAAATAGAAATCTTTTGTAAGATTATAAATGTCTTTAATGTCACTTTTGATTTTCTTCATATATATATATATATATATATATATATATATATATGAATAAAGTCCATTTTTTAAATAGTGCACACTGCACCTCCATAATGTGTGTGTGTATGTGTGCAGGTGCACGGTCCATTGTTCAGGAGTTTCCTGACATCACAATACTGACAACTGAAGTTCATGCTGTTGCTCCGACACATTTCGGCCAGAGGTATTTCGGCACAGATTGACAAACCACCAATTCCACACAAGTTCACTTGGATTCATCTGAAGCCTGACCAGCCGCACAGCAAGTGTCTGTGAGTGTGAGATTGGTTGATCAGGGCTGGCCTCTGTATTTTTATTGGTTATGCATTTATCCATGTTTAATGTGAGAAAATGGAACAAATGTTCTTTCAAAAACATGTGCTTATCCATGATACCACCAGGATTAAAACAAACTGTGTTATAGACTGTTCCTGAACACTCTAGAATGATGCAAATAAAAGAATTACAAATAAAAATATTTTGTATTAAATTAATTGCCTTTATTTTCATAAAATGTGTTATTCAATTCATCTATAAGACACTATTTAATAGTGTCACCATAAAGCTAGAATCCAATCCTACAACAGAAAAACCACTACATTTCAGCACAAAAATATTGAATTTAAAAGATTATCGCTGAGCAAGGACACCTGATAAAGCTCTCTCACACCCTGATCAGTAAAAGAGGTTTCGGAGACCTGATCGCTCCCTTAGGAAGTGTTCCAGGTGAAAACTGAGCATGCGGGCAGGTGTTCACCCTCACCCCTTGTTCTCCCCGAGGGCCGGCCGCCACTCCTGTAAGCTTAACCTGTGACTGAGATCTTTCTAAAATCACCTCACTGTGACAATGTCACACAACACATTCCGTTAACCTAGAAAGACAAAAACACATTTCTATTATTTGGATTTCATTTAGTTTCATTTGGACACTGCTGAAAATGCAGAACAAGCATTTCTCATACCTAATTTCATTACTTCTAGTCATCCACTGCTATGGTAACGGAGACCCCCTCAGGTGAGACTGATGGCAGAACAGAATGATACAAATGGCTCAAATCAGAATTTTCGATTAGCCTGTGCAGCCCTAGATTGGCCTCACGGGGGCAGTATACACTTGGGAGTCTGAACCTTTTCCCAAAATTCTAAATTAAAAAAATATAAACTTTGTATTACGACAGAAGATTCCTTTCGTTTCTCTCCTAAACTGCCAGTTACTTCTGAGAATTAAAAAAAAAAGACTATTCAGAATGCTATTTAGAGTTACTGGGGGAATTTTAGAGGATGTGTGTTCGTAATCCTACTCTTTGTGATAGCACACTTAAGTTAATGACAGAAGCAGAGAGGAGATCACCTTCAGAGACAGCGTGAGAACTGGGATAAATTCAGTCTCCCTCTAAATAAAAGATTTACCAAACCATTCTGACTACAGTGCTGACACATAATTAGATGACTCTCTCTATACCGGGAAACATGACTTGGATTGATTAACCAATTTGTTAAATTTTGAAATATGATTCAGATAATATATTTCTTACCGACAGTTCCTTCCATGACACAATGCCCATTTCCATTCATCACTGAAGGACTGCGAGACGACATCTGCCATCTCAAGGGGAATGAATGTCCATCCCCTTGACTGTGATGGATATAAAAGAAACAGTTGGTAAACATAAGCTATGGCATCTGTGCTGTGGCATTAAATCAAAAGAAATCACATCTTTGGCTGGTTTCACAGACAAGGCTTAAGATAATCCAGACTAAAATGCATGTCTAAGCTGTTATAACTGACATATCTTACATTTTTTGTCTCAAAATTCACACCAGTGATGTTTTCTTCTAAGGAACACTTATAAAAGCTACTTAAATGTCCTAATTGAACTAAGGCCTAATCCTGGCTTAATCTTAAACTCTATCTGTGAAACCAGGCCCTTAAATGTTTGTGACTGGTGACTTAAATTAAATGTCTGTTTACTAAACAGCGAAATGCCAGTATTTAACAAGGAAATGCAGTTTTGAAATTCATCAGTACTGGCATTTTAATCTGAAAACTGGAAAATGTTATTATTGGGACATGTTTCTCATTCTCATGGCTGTGCTTACAGTGATTTTATCATGAGTGAGCAGTTTACTTAGGCAAAACGAAGCAGAATGCCTAAAACTCCCTTAACTACTGAAAGACCAGGGTTGAGTGGTATTGCCAACAGCAATTTAAATGACAGGAAGCATTAATATACAATTTTAATTAAGTCTCTTAGGCTCACCGAGGCTGTATATTTGATCAAAAAAGAAAAGAAAAAAAAAGTAATATTTTGAAATATTATTGCAATTTAAAATAGCTGCTTTCTATTATAGTAAATACATATACTGGGTAACACTTTACAATAAGGTTCATTAGTTAACTACATTAGTTAACATTAACTAATATTGAACTGCACTTATACAGCATTTGTTCATCTTTGTTAATGTTAATTTCAACATTTACTAATACTTTATTAAAATCTTGTTAACATTAGGTAATGCACTGTGAACTTAAATGAACAAACAATGAACAGCTTTATTTTCATTAACTAACATTAACAAAGATTAACAAAAACAGTAGTAAACGTATTGCTCATTGTTAGTTCATGTTAGTTAATACATTTACTAATGTTTAATAAAGGAACCTTATTGTAAAGTGTTACCATATACTGTATATATATATATATATATATATATATATATATATATATATATATATATATATATATATATATATATATATATATACACACAGCACTGTGCAAAAGTCTTAGACACATTAGTATTTTCACCAGAAAAAAATAGTTTTAAGCCAGTTATTTATATCTTTTGCTGAAGTGTGTCAGTAGGAAATATCCGTTTACATTTCCAAACATTCCTTTTGCCATTAATTGTAATAATCCAGTGAGAATCCGGTATGCTCCACAATGAGATTTGTTCTCACCATCGAGTCTGTCTGTAAATACATGAAGAAATGCCTCCAAGTGGATTGAAGAAACCGACCAGCAAAGCTACAGTACTGTGAAAAGTGAGGATGCTTTCAAAAATAATGCCATAAATAGACCCTTTGCGTTTAAAACAGCTTTTGTCCCAGGTACACTTGCACATAGTTTTTCAGGTCACTTTGCAGATCGGTTTCTTCAAGCGTCTTGGAGACGTTGCCACAGTCCTTCTGTTTCTTTCTATTTCTTCATGTAATCACAGATGGACTATGATGGTGAGATCAGATCACATGCCAAAGACTTTTGCACAGTACTGTATTTATACACACATTGGTTTTTTTCTGTAATAGCAAAGCTTTCCTTTGGAAATCATTCTATTATGCTGATTTGGTGCTTAAGAGTCATTTTTATTATCGAAACAATTGTTCTGCTTGATATTTTGTAGAAACCGTGGCACATTTTTTAAGGAAAAAAAACAACAGCATTTATTTGAAATAGAAATCTTTTGTTGCATTGTAAAAGCTTCACTGTCACTTTTTAATTATTCTGCAAAAAATTGTGTTTATAATCTGAAGGCTGTTTATGGATGCCATCAATGGTGATTACTGCTTAATACTGACCTGCTAAACACTGGAAATGGCCAGTGTCTCTTTTTCTTTCCAAACACCTGTAAGAAGTTTGCCCTGACACCCACATCAAATGCTTCACTTCCTGGTCCATCCGCAAAAAAGGGGACTGACAACCACTCTGAGAGAAAGAGAACAAGATGTTATGACGCCTACAAAACCTCATTCGAATAATGAGCATATGTGAAATGTAGGTTTTACCAAGAGTAGTTTTGTTGCTGGCGAGCAGCCAGATGTGGAAGAAGAGCAAAAAACAGAGGGTAACAGCAAACATGGCCGACACCAGTGTCAAGAACAAGACATGCAGTTTAACACAACTATCAAACAGTTTGCCCTGAGAGAGAAAGAGAGAGAGAGAGGTCTCATTAATATTAGTAAATGCAGAAGCTAACAAACTAACAATGAGCAATATACTATTCACAGCATTTCTTACTAATACAAATGTTCATTGTTTGTTTACAGCAAATTAACTAATGTTAACATACAAGTTTTGATTTTAAAAATGTGTTAGTAAATGTAGAAATTAACATCAACTAAGTTTAAAGATTCCTGTAAATGTATTGTTCATTGTTCGTTCATGTTTAGTAGTGTTGTTATCTAATGTTAACACATGAAAACTTATTGTAAGTGTTACCAAATTATTATATAAATAAGAATTCATTATACTGCAAAAGATAGAACGTTGTATATCAAATTTACTCGTTATCACTTAAATTATATTTACACATGTGGTAGGTACTTTTATCCAAAGCGACTTAAGCAATACACTTTATTACAACCACATTTCCAGAAAAGTTGGGACATTTTGTTAAATGCAATAAAATTAAGAATCTGTGATTTGTTAATTCTCTTTAACCTTTATTTATCTGACGAAAGTACAAAGAAAAGATTTCCAATGTTTTCACTGATCAACTTAATTGTATTTTGTAAATATAAACACATTTGGATTTTGATGGCTGAAACACACTCCAAATAAGTTGGGACAGAGGCATGTTTACCACTGTCACTTCACCTTTCCTTTTAATTTCCTTTTGGAACTGAGAATACTAACTTCTGCAAGTGGAATTTTTGCCCGATCTCGCCTGATACGAGACAGCTGCACAACAGTCCATGGTCGTCGTTGTCTGATTCTCCTTTTCATAATGGGCCATGCATTTTCAATAAGAGACAGATCTGGACTGTCCGGCACATTAGAAACCACTCTGATGAAGCACGTGCTGAATAAGGCCTGGTATTGTCTTGCTTCCCAGGAAAGATGTCATCTTGATGGCAGTGTATGTCTCTGTACAATCCCAATATACGCCTCCACGTCAGTGATACCTTCACACACATGCAAGTCACCCCTGCCATTTGCAACTGTCGCTGATGAAAGTCTGGATGGACCCTTTTGTCCTTGGGACTGAGATCCCAATGTCCGTTTCTCCCAAAAAAGCTGAAACATGGACTCATCAAACCACAGCACACATTTCCACTGTCTTTTAGACCATCTGAGATGAGCTCGGGTCCAGAGAACTCACCAGCATCTTCGCATTGAACTGATGTATTTCTCCTTGTGTAACAGAGATTCAAGCATTTCTTGATGCAGCAGCAGACCGTGTGAAAACAGTTTTCCAAAGTACTCCCGAGCCCATGTGGCTGTATTTAACAGTTTCTCATGCAGTGCCATCTGAGGGCTTGAATGTGACGCACAACCAACAGAGGTTTTCTTTCCTTGCCCTACACAGCCTCAGATTTCTCTGGATTCCCAGAATCTTTTCACAGTATTATGTATGGTAGATGGTGAAAGACAAATTGTTTGCAATCTTGCATTGAGAAATGTGATTTTTTAAATTGTTTGACAATTCTCTCATGAACTTGGCACAGAGTGGTAAGCCATTACACATCTTTGCTAGCAAAGACTGAGATGCTCCTCTTATACCCAATCAAGATACCCTCAACTATTACCAATTCACCAGCTTATTCTGGGCCGTTTCAAAAGTTTAACTTGGATATTTTATAATCTTTTAACTTTTATTTTTGGAGTGTGTTTCAGCCATCAAAATCAAAATTTGTTCATCTTTACAGAATACAATTCACTTGGTCAGTGAAAACATTGAAAATCTTTTCTTTGTACTTTTGCCAGTTAAATAAAGGTTAAAGAGAATGAACAAATCAGAGGTTCTTGATTTTATTGCACTTTACAAAATGTCCCAACTTTTCTGGAAGTGGGGTTGTAGAATGTGTGTAAATTCTGAGTATATTTAAAATATTTTAATAATAATTCATTAATATTTAAAATCTGTGGACGTGCCATATGAGGCTGAGACTCACTACCACTCAAAGTGCATGTAAATCTTGCTAAAAAAAAAAAAGTCACCCACCAGCCACAGTTGGATGAAGGTCGGTGTAACCGTTGCAACGATGAGGAGGCAGTACAGGAGTGAGTAGAGGAGGAAGAGCATGAAGAACTTATAGTTGGAGAACCCAATACAGTTATTCAGCCTGAACATGCTCACAACAACACACAACATACACACGGAAGAGGAGAATAAGTGTCACTTTTTAAAAATGTTAAAATTAAAATGCATTAAAAATGCAATATTACTCATTTAAACAAGATGTAACATGTTAAGTCTTGTCTATTTTGCTTCAAAATCCAATAGCCTGCACAGACTAAGCAACAACAGCTGAAAATGAAAGATGTTTACAGGAAGAGTAACCATTACTAAGCCATAAATTACAAAATAATATTTATTCTTTAGAATAAAATACACCAATAAGTCATTCACAATAAACAGAAACAAGAATTTAGAAAGTAAATAGAGTCAATTTTAATTTAGTTTACAAACCAGGGGCAATGATGATCCATCTTCAGTACACACCTACAAAAAGAGAGAGAGACAGACCGCAGGAGTGAAGTGCACAGGCCACAGGAACTATTCTCATTAAATAATAATAAAAACCCTAGTGTAATCAGACACACACACACACACACACATTCAAAATCTCCACAAACACACATAGTCATTCTTTTTCTCCACTGCACTCACTCGCTCTCACACAGACACTCAGACCTAGACTTTAATCAAAGGCAGGGAACCTGATATTGACACGGAGCTGAAACTCATTTGAGAAGATTCACTGTGTCCGCTCAAATAAATGTGACCAAGCGCTACAACAACATCCTGTAATTATCACACACACACTCACACACAGATCACATTTCAGCGTCTCTCCCTTTCATTAAGGGAAGAGTGTGTAGATGAGTGGGAGATGCACTGATACGCACACACAAATGGAGAGAGAGAGAGAGAGAACAATTCTTACATTTGGCAGACAGAACAGTGATGGCAGCGATCTGGTTTAATCAATTGGCAGTGATGACAGAACCTGATAGCTGAGATGAACACACACACAAGCAATCAAATTAATAAATAACATTTTCTCCAACGTTTAGGAAAATAGAATTCCTTTTTGATAAGAGACTGTTATGTTTTCATTATGTTGCATATCTTATAATAGAAGATCATTTTAGATTAGTTAACAAAAAATCTTGGAGGATTCGGACTTCTATCAAAAGCATATGAAGAGTTCATCTGAAGTGCCATCTGAAATTTTCTTCTAGAATGATCATTTTTATCAATCTTGTATATTTAAGTTCAGTAATTTCAGTTAAATTAAAATTAATAGGTCATTTTCATTGCCATTTAAGTGAAATTACTGAACTTAAATATACAAGCTTGATAAAAATGATCATTCTAGAAGAAAATTTCAGATGGCACTTAGAGGCTTTTGCATCTGAACTCTATATAGAGGTCACACTTCATTTAAGGTTCCAGTTCTCACTATTACCTAACTATTACCTATGACTTTTGCTTCAAACTCCTAATTACTGCTTATTAATAGTTAGAGTAAGGCAGTTTTTAAGTTAGGTATTGGGTGAATTATGGTATGTAGAATATGGTCATGCAGATTAAGGCATTAATATGTGCTTTATAAGTACTAATAAACAGCCAATATCCTAGTAATATGCATGCCAATAAGCAACTAGTTAATTGTGAGAATTGGACCCTAAACTAAAGTGTTACCATATTGATTGGTAAGTGAGCTGGAATTTATTTTATTATTCTTAAAAAAAAATGTTTATTGGTTTTGTTTGTTGTTGACACATTGGTGTTATTGATCACTTGTCAAGTTGTCTACTTTGCATTAAAGTAAAATGAATTTAAAAATAATATTTTGCCATCATTTTCTTATCCTTACATTGCACCAAACTAGCATGATTCAGTATGACTGTGTTCAGTTAGTCGGCATCATTATTGTTCAGATTTTCAGCAAGTAACATAATTTTGTTTGTCAGTCTGTTGTGGGACTGGGACTATTGATACAGACTTTCCAATTCAATCTGATTCCAAATTTCCAATTAATTTGGGTGTATTTCAGTTTTAATCTCCATTTTGCATCTATATGGTAGAAATTCTCTCTCTACTGAAGCTGAAAATTAAGGCAGCGTTTGATATTGATTAAAATGGCAACTTGTCTTTTTGAAATATTCAATAAAACAAAAAGCTCATAAGAGCCATTTGTTTCAGGA
Source organism: Abramis brama (assembly GCF_963993115.1). Lineage (NCBI taxonomy): Eukaryota > Metazoa > Chordata > Actinopteri > Cypriniformes > Leuciscidae > Abramis > Abramis brama. The sequence goes on along the minus strand of NC_139967.1, from coordinate 14,005,532 downwards.
TCTTTTTTTGATTCACTAAAAAGAACGGACACATAATAGTCATTGTTTGTGAATCAGACTGCAAACCCAAGACACAGACCTGGAATATAATTTCTTTTGCCACAGTGCTGAGTATTCAGTACAGGCATCAGATTCCCCTCTCTTACAAAGCAGTGAAGGGAACACTGATGCAGTGAACCTTCTAACATGATGCAGATGCTTTTCACTGAAAGCCATTCAAAATGCACTAATTGCAGGTTCAGTGTGTCTAGAGTAATCTAGAGGTCAGTGTCTTCCCTCAATTACACGATGCTGATGGAGCAGGTTAATGTTTACAGGTTCAGTGTGAATCGAGTTACATTTGGAGCGGGTCCAGTTTAGTTTGGAGATTTGATTTACTTTACATTGTCATGTTTCTCCATTATAGCACTGACAGGTTTCCTGACCTCCGGTTGCTGTACGTGTATGAACTGGAAGCTTCTGGGAGATTTCCAGAAGAATCTGACTCTTCTCCATACCGCCACGTTCCTGCTCAAAGAGCATCGAGTCTGAAGAGGAGAGCTGAAACTGAACACAGACACCCAAGCACACACAAACACAATTAGTAAATTAGATAGCGGTGCTCTGAGAGGGAGAGGGGTTTCTTTTACGCTCATTTGTCACATATGACATGCCTGACTTGAATAACTTGCAAGTGGATGGGCTGACCCCCGCAAGAGCCCAAGTCTACTCATCTCTTCTAACTGTGAGGTTAAAGCCAGCAGAAATGGTGAAGAGTTTAAATTCCCCTTGCAAAGAAAGTACTGGCTGCGGGTGTACTATAGTACGGGGGGGGGGGGTTGGTTTCTTTAAATATTTAAAGGATTTTTTAGGGATTTAAAGGAATAAAGAAAACAAAAACAGCAAAATAACTAGAATTTATCTATTTGAATTATTTTCAAATAATACTCAACATATAGCACCACTAAAAACAACAAATGTTTACCAAGGTGCAGTACACTATATCAAATATCATCAACATTTAACACCATGTACAACATAAATTACAGAACACACAGCACAAATCAACTACAATTAAAAGCCAAAGAAAAAAGATAGGCTTTGAGTTTTGCTTTAAATTTTATAAGTTAAAAATTATTTCTAATTATTTATTTAGTATACACAATCCCCCTTAGTCTTTTTGCCTAATGTGCCAAAACGGCTTTTTTAATGTTCCTTGTCTTGTCACATTTAATTATGAATTGCATGAATCATGTGAAATCCTGTATTTTTTTATTCAAACAGTACAATTTGGCATAAAGGTCAAGTAGTTTGTATCACTGAATATTACTGTTGGCCATTCAACATTTCTATAGTAAAAAAATAAGTCAAACATTAAATATTTAGCTACTTACATCGCACTCTATCACAAAAAAATAAAAATAAAAAATAAAAATCACACTGTAATTCATGTTCTGCTTCTGTGGTCAGTAAAGCCTGCCTTCTTTGATTCGATTGGCCATCTCAATCATTTTGACATTGAAAAGTGCTGTCAAACCACTAAGGCAGACCAGCCTAAAAATGTTAACTTTTAAAACGTTTTTTATCCTAATAACAATTTGACCATATGTGATTATTGGGGGGACTTGTCCCCCTCAATGTCTATGGTGGTTACAGTCCTGCAGCAATGGTATAAGATAGTCATACTATTGTACTTTATTTATATACTATAGTATTTACATGGTACAAGTCTTTTCTATGATGTGTACAAAAAAAAATGCTGTTATGATTGTACCATTTCCAAAAAGCCATAGGCGTCCATTCTCCAGAAGGTCCAAGGGAGGAACTTGTTTTTTGGTTAAGAACTATACATTTATAATGCTACTGTACCTCCACAGAAGGAGAGGATGGTGGAGTAGACACTGCTTTCCAAAATGACCACGAGAACATCCCAAAACACACGTGGAACAGGCAAAGGAACACCACTGAGAGAATAAGTACATATACAATTATCAATCAAAATAGCAGGAAGCAAATGCCAAATTTGTTCATTCAAACTTTAGAACTGCATATTTTTACACAATAACTATTTATAACACCACAAATATTTCATACCTCTCTGCGTTGCACAGGTAAGCAGGACTGGCACACAAATATGAACAAGAGTCATTCATCAGTTATAACATCTGATGTCATATCTACTTTACTGAACAATTTTAAATATTTAGATTTATAACTGGTGCTCAATGACTTTCCAAAATAAGAGGGAGACCGGGGAGTGCAACAGCCACAATTTAACCAATATGACATGAGCTGCAAGGCTGAAATCACTACAATACTTGACCACCAATGCACTTCTACTGGACCCAAAACGACCGCACAAAATATTACAATGCACAGTCTTCATATGTTAGTCGTCTGACTAATACACACAATCTATAATTTTTTTTTTTGGATTGATTGATTGCCGATTTGAATTAAAATGTTTTCTATTCGTTTAGCATTTTGCACTCAAATAAATTACATATAACTGACGCCCATGATTTAAGATTAAAGCCCACCTCAGCAATGTAGTTGTAACTGACATTAAATAACAGATAAGTGATACTTAACCTGTAGCAGTCAAATATAGAAGCATCTTATAAAAGTTGAGAAACAACAAAAAACACCGAGTTACACAGACGCTAAAACAAAATGTAACATGAACTTCGGTCTCTTCTACATTTTAATATCACGTATGGCCTTTTAATCCCACGAAATCTGCGTCATTAAACTAACTTTAATAATTTTGCAGAAATATTACTCACTCCAACAGAAGTGCACGACATAGGCGTAGTATGACCACATCACAACCACGATAATGATCGTAACAGGGATCCAGTATAGCAGCCTCGCGCAGCGGCGCAGACACGCTGGCAGAAGCATCAGGGTGACCGGCGCGAGACCAGCGCGAGACGCGAGTCTATGAAGCATCAGTGACTGGAGTGACCAGTCCATGGTATGAAGCACAGTAATAAGAGAAACAGCGCCTGCACAGGACACAGCAAGCAAGTGGGTTTTTTCTATCAAGCAAGTGTATCTTTATTTCTTTTATCTGATTACATCTACAAAGCAGTTGAACAGAGAACAATCCTCACATGTCATAAGACAGATTGAGCTGACTTTTAAGACCTTTTGAAAACTAAATTATCTTATATTTTTAATATTTAAACATAAAAAGTGTTAGCAAAGACACATACAACTGTCTTTTTGTATACAGGCTTCTGAACCCCATTGTGCCCAAAAGAACATACATGTGCCGGATACATTTCAGGATATTCATACTGGTTTTGAGGTAGTTCGAAAAGCAATAGGTCTTGGACCTTTTTTATATCAAGTCAATATCAGGCTATGTATTTGCTTTTGAAACGGAGTAAACCACTTTGGGTTGCAGCTGAAAGGTGATGCTATAAAAGGTTGAAGGTTGAAAGGTTGTTATAAACATCCAAAGCAGCAGAATGTTGGGCATTGCCTTGTTTGACAGCAAGTGAAGTTGGAGGAACGCTCTTGGTTGTATAGCCAACATTTCGAAAAGCCACAGCCTGCTGAGAGAAAGAGATAGATTTTTAGCGCTGCAGAATTTCTGTTTAATACACACACAAATACAGAATCCTTAAAGGTTGGCGATTAAACTCTACCTGTAGGTCCCGATTGGCTTGTCTGGAGGCGGCTTCATTGGAGATCTGTACAGCGGCCTAAAAGAGACAAATCATGAATGAGCTGTTGAACAAATGTGACATGCAGAATGAAGGCAAGTGTGTGAATATGCATCAACATGATGCATACATTTTCACATAAAGGTCAGGGTCGTGTAACCCAGGTTTGGGCAACCCCAATCTTTAAAACCGCCTTAAGAAGATAAAGCTCACAGAAAACACAATAATTGCTTTTAATGTCTCAGTTTTTGGTCACTCTCTTTTTTGCACAGAAATGAAATTTCTGCCTAGAAGTTTCTAGCATGCCAGGAGAGACCTTGAATAGCTGGTTCAGGTGCGTTTAACTGGGGTCGGAGCTAAACTCTGCAGGACAGTGGCCCACCAGGAGCAGGATTGGACATCCCTGTTCTAAAAGTGTAAATTACCAGGGTTGTGATGTACCACCTGGGGGCACTCTGTACCACAGTTTAAAACCACTGACTTGCAATATGTACCTTCTTTTCTGCACGGTATTCATCCCAGGCTGCTCTGCGCTCTTCCTCACTCAGCTCCTCTTCCTCCCGGTGGTCTAACAATGAGTTGTGCTCATGATAACTTACTATGAGCTGCCCACAGCTCTGCAGCAGCCGGACCAACACCTCATCCTGATAGACAAAAGGAAGGTAAAGCCTTGTGGTCATAATTATCTCACGTACCCACATCTGTGTGTTGTACAACAGCAGGTCCATGTATGCGTGTTTACCGCAGGCGTTTCTGTGTGTTTACTGGGCCGTAGGTCAGGCTGGAAGTGGTACAGCTCGTTCAGCTGACTGTGTGTGAAGTGTCTCTGAATCTGCTGCTGGTCCAGAACACGGGAGGACAGAGACTGCTTAGCAACCTGCCGCTCGTAAATGTTCTGTTCCATCGTCCCCTACACACACACAAAAAAGAACAAACACATAAAAAATTTATATATAAAAAATATACAGTACCTGTCAAAAGTTTGGAAACATTTAATGATAATAATAATAACAAATTTAATGTTTTTAAAAGAAGTCAATGCTCACCAAGGCTGCATTTATTTGAATAAAAATACAGTAAAAACAGTAATATTGCAAAATATTATTACAATTTAAAATAAATTCTATTTTAATATGTTTTCAAATGTAATATTCCTGTGATGGCAAAGCTGAATTTTCAGCATCATTACTGTCTGATTGTCTTATTGTTATCAATGTTGAAAATAGCTGTGCTGCTATGCTTAACATTTTTGTGGAAACTAACTTTTTTTATTTTTTTATTTTATTTTTTTATTTATTAAAATAGAATACAATTATTTTAAATTGTAATATTGCAGAATATTACTATTTTTACTGTATTTTTGATTAAATAAATGCAGCCTTGGTAAGCACAAGAGATTTCTTTCAAAAACATTGTAATGTTTTCCAAACTTTTGACAGGTACTGTATAAATTATAAAATAAATACAAAAAAATACAAATATTATATATATATATATATAATTTATTTTGATTTTTTTTACTATAAATACTACGTCTGTAATTGTTTTTTTCATTCATTTTAATACATATTTTTCTTAAATATGAGAAGTCCACCCAAGTATGTGTAATTCTATGTGCATACCTGAGCCAGAAAACGGTACACAGCTACAGTTTTTTTCTGCCCAAAGCGATAGACTCTGAAGATGCTCTGGATGTCATATGATGGATTCCAGCAAGCGTCAAACACCACGACTCGGTTTGCAGCAACCAGATTGATTCCTAGAGACCCCGCACGAGTGGAGATCAGAAACAACCTCCCTCTGACAGAGGAAACACCAAGAGTCAGGACAAGAAATCCAGAAAACTTAAATGTAATGTTTATAAGCATTTTGTGTGCAGTACCTTATGTTTTTAGTGTTGTTAAACTCTTGAGCCCATCTCTTGCGAGCACAAGCACTAGTGTTGCCGTCCAAACGATAATAATCTTTATTTTTTACCCACGATTTCTTTCCTGCCAATACACACACACACAAAAAACACTATTGTATGCAATGAACAAATGACAGCTCTAACAATCCCCTGTACAAACTGTTTTTACCTTTGTATGGACACCCTTCCTTCCCGCTGGTCTCATCTGCATACAGGAGGAAACTCTCAATAAGGTCCAGTGATATCAGAGATTGACTGAACACCAACCTGAACAAAAGCAAACAGCATTCATTCAAGTGTCAAACATAGTCACTCTTAACATTTAACACACAACTATTTAATCCACAATATCGTTTAAAAGTTTAAAAATACAGTAAAAACAGTAATATTGTGAAATATTACAATTTAACGTGATTTCTATTTTAATTTATTTAAAAATGTAATTTATTCCTGTAATGGCAAAGCTGAATTACTCCAGTCTTCAGTGTCACATGATCTTTCAGAAATCATTCTACTAAGCTGATTTGGTGCTCAAGAAACATTTCTTATTTCTAATTATCATCAATGTTAAAATGGTTGTTCTGCTTAATTTTTGTATGGAAATTGTGATATGTTTTTCAGGATTCTTGAATTAATAGAGTTCAAAAGAACAACATTTATTTGAAATAGAAAGCTTTTATAACAGTCTTTACTGTCACTTTTACTGTCACAATTTTAAGCATTCTTGCTTTCTTTCTTTCAATGAACCAAATATGAATACAAACCAAAACAAAGCTTATAACAAGTGCTACTTCTATTCAAGTACGTGTTCCTCACACTTTGTCTTGTAGTTCCTCTGCCCAGTGTAAAATGTCCAGTAGCAACTGCAATTTCCCAGAATGCTCCAGCACCTTGGCATCAGCTGCTGTTACAAACGGCAGATACCAGTCCGCAGATGACCCGTTCCCCACAATAAATCCTGAACAATAGACAGAGACACTAAAAGTGAGACAGACATACAGACAAAGAGAGACAGATTCAAAGAAACAGAGAGAGAGAGAGAGAGAGAGAGAGAGAGAGACTGTGTACATGTACCAGCTTCCCCACCAGGAATTTCCATTGTGGGTTTGTTTGTGACATCTTGCTTTTGATTGGACCCACAGACTGAGGAGACTGGATCAGTATTTCCCTCTCCATCACCCGCTAAACCTGTGATCTTTGCATCTCTCCTATAAGACAGATGGTGGAAACATCACAGCAAACCTGGTCTTGTGCAAAATTTGACTTTAGCAGGTCTCTCAAGGGTTCTACATAACTGTGTATTACAAATAAAATATATTCTGGTCGGTTGTGATTGTGTCATTCAAGAAGCAGTCTTTCATTTACCAATTGTTTCCAAAACAAAATGTTCTCAAATTACTCTTCTATTCAAAGTCACTCTAGCATTAATGTGTGATATTTTACAAAAGCATGAGAAACATTATTGGTATAGAAAAGACTGGAATCTGATATGACATAGCATACCTTTCAGAGCCATTTGGCTTAACAGAATCTCTCTCCAAACCTGGATCCAGCCCTGTGAAGACAGGAGCAGGCTCTTGCTCTTTCCCCTGCATCACACAGAAATATATAAGGTGATGGAGAAAAATCAGTGACAACTGATAGGATGTTTGTAAAAATGAGTCAAGATGCATGTACACTACCATTCAAAATCTTCTCATTCTCACCAAAGCTACATTTATTTGATCAGAACGACAGTAAAACAGTAACATTGTGAAATATGATCATTTAAAATAAGTTTTGAATAGATTGTTAATAAGTTGAATAGATTTTAAAATGTCATTTACTTCTGTGATGGCAAAGCTGTATTTTCAGCATCATTACTCCAGTCTTCAGTGTAACATGATCCTTCAGAAATCATTCTAATATGCTGATATGCTGCTCAAGAAACGTTTCTTATTTTTTATAAATGTTGAAATCACTTGTGCAGCCTAACATTTGAGTTTTTTTTTTAAGGATTCTTTGATGAATAGAAAGTTCAAAAGACCAGAATTGGGGTTGAAATACAATTTTTAACAATGTAAAAGTTTTAACTGTCTTTTGATCAATTTTATGCCACCTTGCTGAATAAAAGTAATAATTTCTTTATCAAAAAAATCTTACTGGCCACAAACTTTTGAACAGTAGTGGTGTATCTGAATGAGGGGGTCTATACCTTATTCCTGCTCAGCTGAGCAAGTTTAAGACACCAGGGATGAGTCCAAATCAAACTCAGAACATGAAGATCCTGAAACAAACTGTTCACACCTGCTCCTTGCCCTAAAATAAAGACACTGTTATCATTTGCATGCTATCAATATTTTAGCGCAGTGTGTGTTAGAATTAGATGGTATGACAAAATGAATGCAATGTTTGAAATTAAAATAAAAACGTTTTTATCACATCACTATATAGCAATTTTAAATCCATGTTAGTATCTAAGGCTATTTTTATGCAATACTGGATTAAAATATCAGCCGATATTGGATATTTAATTGTGCATGCTCATTTTTCCAATTTTTACATTTAGATGATATCTGAAAACTCATCTATACAACACAATTTAATAACAGTGTTAAATCTCAAAATATATAATTTTGGTACATTATAATGCCATGATGCTTAAATTAAGCATTTTAAACTGATTTTAGTTTTTAGTGTTTTATTTTGAATTTATTTAGAAAAAAAACAAGTATAGAATTTCAATATGAGCCATACCATGAAAACAAATATTAGCTTAATCTCTACAGGTTGACACTTTTCTACTGTCGCAGTACTAGTCCTGCTCTAGTGTGTGCTTGTGAGACTCTGACCTTTGTAGGTTTGCAGATAGTGTGTGTATAACCGACACTGCAGAGGTGTCATCCGGACTGACAGCACATACTCGCGCTTGGGCGGCAAACAGGACGTCAAAACTGCGTAGTCCCGCCTCTGCAACACAAACACAAATCATCAAATACAAAACATTTAGCCTTTTTTTCCACAGCCTCTAGCTCTATTTATTCTCTCTCTCTATCACCTGTATGAATCCTGACATCATCTGATGGAGGACGTGCGATCTATTCTTCATCAGTCTGACATCAGCAGGGGTGGAGTCTGCGCACTGGCCGTTCTGGATTGGATTAATAAAACGGTTTCGGAACTCCTTTAGAGAACCCAGCAGGTTCTCCTTAATGAAGTTTACCATGCAGTGATCTAGAACAATAAACAAAAAAATTACACACTTTGCCTTTAAAGACAGACAACCTCAAAGTTTAATATTAAAAACATTAATAAGAAAGTAATTTTTCACAAGCAGCTTTTTATAGAAATGGAGATGAAAAGTGATTACACTCAGTGAGGTTGTTTTGAAGCGGTGTTCCCGTCAAAATGATTCTCCTACGTGTACGTATAGCTCGCATGGCTTTTGAGATGCTGGAGTCTGCATTCCTAAGGACATGGCCCTCGTCACACACCACCAGATCAGGGCCTAACACACACACACACACAGGTTTTAAAATAATTTAAAAAACATTTTAACTGTACTCAGTATTTGAAGATGGATTATTCAGAAGAATTTACCTGGATCCAGGAGAATTGAGCGGAAGCTTTCTTTGTGTTTGCTGTATTTTGCACTATCTGTGTTCGTCAGAACACGAAAAACCTCATAACCCATGATTATCACGCCACCATTCTTAAACCATTCAGTCAACAGCTCAACGCGAACAGCCAAAGACTTCACCGTAGCCAGCTCTGCCACCTGTGTGAAAAAAGGCAGAGATGATCAGAAAAAAATATCAGTGATGTGGTGAAAAGTCCACATTCAACAAAGTGGCAAGAAAACAAAAAAAAATTGTTTTGTTTTTTATGCAACACATACATTTGATGCTTAACAGATTTTTCTAGGCTCAGTGATTCTAGGTCAGTGATCTTAAAGGGATAGTTCACTCAAAAATGAAATTATGTCATCATTTACTCACCCTCAAGTTGTTCCAAACCTGTACAAGTTTCGTTCTTCTGTTGAACATAAAATATGATATTTTGAAGAATGTTGGGAACCAAACAGTTGATGTACCCCATTGACTTCCATTGTATTTTTTTCCTACTATGGAAGTCAATGGCTACAGTCAACTGTCTTACCAACATTCTTCAAAAATATTTTGTGTTCAACAGAAGAAAGAAACTCATAAAGGTTTGGAACAACATGAGGGTGAGTAAATTTTAATTTTATCCCTGGATTAATGTAACCCTGAGTTAGCCTTATCCCTTTTGCACTGTCAATGTTTAAGTACAGATTGAAAGTGGCCTTAACCTCGGGTTAAAAAAGGGTTACATTATGTGTAGTGTAAAAAGCCTAAACATTGCTTGAGCGCTTTATTCCAAGTCTTCTGAAGTCATGTGATAGCTTTACATTAGAAACACAAAATTAAAGATGAATAAATGCAACACATATAAGGATGGATTCAGGTCTGAAAAAAGCCCCTATGTTAGCTAGTTCTGCAACTTTCTAACTTACACTTCCATTCAAGTTTGGGGTCAAAATGTTGTTTTTTAAAGAAACTTATTTTATACAGTAAAGATTAAAAGTGACAGTAATAACATTTATAATGTTACAAAACACTTCCATTTCAAATAAATGCTGTTCTTTTGAACTCTGTATTCATCAAAGAACATATCGCAGTTTCCACAAAAATATTAAGCAGCACAAGCATTTTTAACATTGATAAGAAATGTTTCTTGAGAACCAAATCAGCATAATTCAAATTCTTTCTGAAGAATCATGTGACACTGAAGACTGGAGTAATGATGCTGAAAATTCAGCTTTGCCATCACAGGAATAAATTACATTTTAAAATACATTAAAATAGAAAACAGTTATTTTAAATTGTAATAATTTTTATTGATCAACACAAGAAAGTGAAATAATTCTACCGACCCTCAGTCTGTGTGGTCTTAAGCCCCTCTGCCACTGGTCAAACTCACTCTTCCAGTTCAGCACCGTGTTGAGAGGACACACCACCAGAGCCGTCTTCAGTGGCAACTCTTTACACAACAGCACTGTGTGAAGGAACACGATGACCTGAAACACACACACACAGTTACTGTCTGTGAAACTTCCACTTTCTGATTTTTCAAAGAAAAGGAGAATATTCATGTGCCCCTTACCTGAAAGGTCTTGCCCAGGCCCATGCAATGGGCCAGAATACAGCCGGAGCCTGGAGACGACTTCACACTCTGAACAGACTCACAACAGCAGTCCCACATGAACCGCACACCTAACAACACACAAATACATATGCACTACATGAACCACCTCCACCACAAACTGTCACTAGGTCACATCACTGGCTTTCATTTCGTACATGCTGCTTCATAAATGCATGTGAATATTAAAACGGATGAAAAACAGTCATGTTCTGACTAATTTCTACTGTTGTAAATCGTTAGGAAAATGTCATAGGGCATATCCTCTAATGTAGCCTTAAAAGTTTGTTTTTAAAAAAAGAAGAAATTAATACTTTTATTCAGTAAGGATGCATTCAATTGATTAAAAGTGACAGTAAAGACTTTTATAACTATGTTTTTATTTATCCTTTTGAGTCTGCCACAGTTCTTCAATGGACTTTTATAAAATTATAACACTAGGAAGACAAAAAAAAGATAACAGGGAGTCAGTTTTGGAGAGCTCCTGTACTGCACAGTTATTACATGCCGTAATGACAGATAAATTTGAAAAGCATAAAATGTGTAAGTAAAATAATACAATAAACATTATTTGACACATAAAAATTGCCTTAGCAATTTGACCCACAGTCCACTCCTGCATATTGACTCCTGACCCACACCCGCACCACAAATGACTATGTTAGTATTTTTCAAAACCATTACATCAAATATTAGTGGTTAACCCCATGATTTAGGCTGTCTCGACTGCTTCTGTCTCTTTATGCAATACTAGACTCGATGATGGTGAGATCAGATCTCTGTTGCAGGATTTTTGCCCACACAAATATCTCACTGTATTATTACAATATTTGCAAGAAGAATCTTCAGAAATCAAATAATTATATTTTCTACAGGCACACTTAAGCAAAATAAATAAATAACCATGTTAAAACAAATATTTTTGTGAATCATCTAATGCGCCTCATGCAACTTACTGTATTAACACTGTACAAAGGCAAATTTTCTCACCCTCTCGCTGGTGTGGTTTAAGTTTATTCAGGAAGCCCATGTGCACTTGCAACATAGGCTTTTGCGTTACATCATCTTGCTCAAGAACCAATGGTGTGGCCTGTCTCTCAGAAACTAAGATGACCTAAAGTAGGTGAGAGGAGATTTTTTTTTTACAAATGATAGACAAAACACTAAATTTATCATTCAGGTTAAAAGCATGTCATTAATAATGAACATTAAAAAACATTGAAGGAATAGTTAAGCCAATAATGAAAATTCTGTCATGACTTAAATCACCCTCATGTCATTCAAAACCTGTATGAGTTTCTTTTGTGGAACATTAAAGATATTTTGCCTAAAACTGTATGGACAAAATAAATGAATAAAAATCCCACAACATCTTGACATGAGGAAGAGTAAATGAGGACAGAATTTCAATATCTTAACCTCTTTAATATTTAAAAATGTAACATAATATGACACTATGCAGTTCATCACCTCTGGGTCTGCTTCTTCCCGTTCTCTCCTCTCACGGTCCAGTCTTTGTTTTTCTCTCTCTGCTAATCTCTTCCTGCGCTCCTCCTCTTCTTTCAGAGCGCTCTGTGTCTCCCGGGCCAGCTGACCCACCTCTAGAAGCCGTCTGATCTGCCTTCTCCCTCGAGGGGTGCTCCTCAAGCTTTCCTCGGTGGTTGGAGAGACATCATCCTACATATTGACCCCCCAAAAAAAAAAAAAAAACATAAATATTGAGGAATACACATTCACAGCATCTATGATATAATAGGAACAAACACACACATCAGCAGCGGTGGTGGTCTTGTCAGGTGTGCGTGATGGACTTTGAAGCTTCTCATTATGAGTGGGTGACTGGGACCTAGAAAAATGAATACATTGGGAAAAAATGAATCATCACTGCACACATTCAGGCTTGTTGGTAGGTACTAATTGAAAATGTGCTTTTTTATTCAAGTGTTTGATGTCCATAACAGACTCCAGTTGATTAATATGATATCTTGAGCTTTACCCTATTTCCTCAGACTCTGAAAGGCTGAGTTCCTCATATTGGGCAGAGTCAACCGTTTCATCACTGCTGCTCACTAGGATTAAAATGGGAAAAAATCTAAATAACACCAGGTCCGAACAAATAATCAGAACATTACATCATTTTTAAGAGTAAAAAAAAAAAAAAAAAAAAAAAACCTGTGCAACAGTACATCTAACGTTTAACTCACCAACAACGCATCCTAAATCTTGGACTTCTCTTTTACTCTTCTTCTTCTTCTTCTCCCCTTGCTTTTGACTTTTTGCTTCTGCCTCTGATAAGGTAAGACCATGTCGCAGCAATCGGTGGCGGTGCCGTGACCCTGACTTTGACCCACTGGACTCTGAGCCATCATTGTCTGAAGAAAAACTATTTTTGTTCACGCAACAATAAAATACAAGAATACCGTCTAATAATATTGTAACTATTCGAAGGATATAGATTAATAAATATGTTAATAAAAGATATTATAAAGTGTTATAAAGCTACATACAAATATAGTGAAGTTAAATCAGTTTCAGATGCTGTTTATGTTGTTTTCATCAGAAATGCCATATACATTGAGATGCAAAAGTAGTTGCAAGGTCTGTTCTCCATGGTACCAGTGGTATTGGCCTTCACTCACCTTCCTCGTCTGTTGTCTCAGATGCTTCGCTCTTGCTCTTCTTCTTCTTCTTCTCCTCATCCTCTCCTCTCGTGCTCTCTGATTGCTCATCTGAGCTGGCGTCCAGCTCAGAATCAGAGAGGTTAGCTCTGATCTGAGCCAGCAGAATCTGCCTCGCAATTCTTTATAAAACAAATGATGGGATGAAGCAGTAAAGAGAATAGAGAGAGAAAAGGGATGAAGAGAAAAGAGGGACGAAGAGAAAAGAGGGACAAAATGTGAGGTGGGTGACCAATGGATTCAGATTCATTAATGCATCTTCCTCCAACCTCTTTCATTGTAATTTCTCAAAAGTGCACTTAAATAGTAGCAAGATTACATGTTTTGTTACACAGAAACAATTTAGAAGAACAGAAGTAGTTTCTATTCTTTTCTCTTTTTTTTCATTTAAATTAGCAAGGACGTAAATATAAAGGACATATCAACATTTAAATAACAGGTTACTGAACAATGAAAAATATCAAATGGACTGTAAAGTGGTCTGTTAGTTTCACAAATATAAAACCCCTTAATTTATGAGTGAAACGTTGAATACGACAAACTTTCTGAACCTCTGAATATGACAAACTGGATGCAACACCCCCCAAAACTAAATAACAATAACAAAATATATATAATACAAAATGCACAGAGGCTGTTGTGGCTGGGGTATAAACTTTTATTACAACTACAATTCATATACAGTTCTTACACAGTTATTTACATTTTCTCTTCTCAGATGCAAAATAATGCATGCTTCTTTCTGATGAAAATAATGAAAAGGCTGTTTCTGCGTAAAACATTTTAATAAAACAATAGCAGTAATAAATACTTCCAAACAAAAGGACATTAGCATGCAATAAATATTTGAGCTCTTAGGGTTTTTGAAATGCAATGAAATCCAATGAAAGTGAGAGGATTCTACAAGAAAGTAAAGACAACAAACAGAAAAAAAGAACACTTTGAAAGATGGGTGAAAAAAATGGATTATTATCAGAAGCATGTTAATGTTAATGCATGTTAAGGTCAGGCAGGGTTCCCACTTGGTCCAAGATATTTTTTCCTTTTCTTCAAGGCATTTTATGTGACGGACATCTCTAATATTTAATCAACATCTGTGGCCTGCTGTAGTTTGCCTTAGAAAATAAAAGTTGACGTCCATTAGATTGCAAAAATTAAAAAACATTTTTGCAGTACTGCACTTACAATGGAAGTTTTGTAGGCTTGAGTTTAAAAGCAGAAATACAAAGGTTTATTTTACATGAATTCTCCAGTAAAAAATGTTTGACATTTGAACTGTAACGTTCAAATCTGATTGACTGAGTTAAGAAACACTTAACACAAACACAGAAGATATTAATCAGAATTTGGTCACATTCTGATTCGATAGCACCAGTGTCATGTTAAACAATGGTTATGGAGACAAGTCAAGCTAGTTTTCCATGGTAATTGACAGCATGCCACAGATTCTGATTCTGCTGGATTTAATCTTGATTATAATTTTGGAAGAATCTTCAGAAATCTAATAATTATATTTTCTACAGGCACATGTATTTTTGTGAATCATTTAATGTTTACAGGTAACATAGCCATTGAGGTATCGTGGTTATTGGCATGGTTCAAAATGCACAGCTAATGTGAATTGGCCTGTCATTTGAGTGACAAAAGAAGCCTCCGGAAGATTCTAACCGTCCACTCGAATTAACCTGATATAGTAACTATCCTTTGGAAAATAATAATAGTAATAATAATGTATTGAAATATGTATGGTATCAATGTCAGTTGATATCAATGAGTGATTTCTGTGCGGAGAACAGAAATGACGGTGAGTGTGCAGAGACTATGACGTATTCCTGCTCATGACAATACACAGGCAAACGCAAACGAAAAAACAAAACGATATGATTCTGCGATGTCATTCATGCCAGAATACATGAGAACTGACCCCAGTTCCAAATCCCGATGGGTCCCAGGATTTCTTCATTTTATGAAAACGTTGTCAGTGATACGGTGAACCAGTTTGATTAAAAGGTTACAGTAAACACATTTTCCAAGATACTGAGGTACATTTCCCATGATTTTTCCATTATTGGAAAATCGCATTACAAAATTCAAAGTTTTCCAGGTTTTCCAGGATGCGTGGGAACCCTGTTAAGCTACAGAAAAAGAGATGAAACGGGGAAAAAACAGAGAACAAGAGAAAGAATAAATAAGTGTTTATTGCCTCTCCATAAGAACCATGCAAATAACACACAGAAACCACTCATGTGAGAGTGAAGACTACACTCGATCACGCGCTGCTTTTAGCGACTGACTACACACAAGCTTACAGATTGCATGTTGGGCCTGAAAGAGCATCATCACTGCCACCTGCTGCTGCCCCGTGAACATTCGAACACAAACTGAAGCCACGTCCACCAAAACAATCGTTTCACATTTTGGTTGGTTCAGCCTTCTAACCAATTTTATTTATATGAATTTTAAAAAAGGGTGGGAGCGAGGGGGAAATAACACAAGCCTGGCTTAAAATTTACATTGCATGAGCGAGCACCATTAATCAATGAGTTAGAGCACATGCACCACCTGCGAGGCCATGGCTCCAATCTAAACTACCATTTAAACCACCAACTCAAAAACTTTTACGTGCTGGAGTCAAGTTTTCTGTTCCCTAAAATTTCCAATCCCTGACATCCATCAACTTCTGCTAAAATGAACAATCATTAACAGGATAAACTTTTGACCTTCTCACCAATTTACGAGGACATAAATTCTGTGCAAATGATTTGAAAATGTAATACTGGACCAAAAAAAAAAAAAAAAACGCAAGTAACTCTACGTAAAAAAAAAATAAATAAAAAAAAATAACTTATTTAACAAAGGCAGTACAGACAAAGGCATAAACAAATCTTCAGTTTAAGCTCCTAAATGTAGAAAATTCAGTTGTCTGTCGCAGGATTAATCTCCTGAAAAAGAACAAACACAACCGCGTTTAACATAAATGCTAATACTGTACGACTGCGTTTCACTCTGCCTAAGAAACGTGTTCACTTGAATTCCACCAACAATGACATTTTACTGTCAATAACAAAAGTGTTATATGAAACTAACACCTACCGTTAGCAAACCACACAGCCTTTGTTTTGACTGACCGAAAACATTACAGCGTGAGAACCGGGAAGCTGAGCCCTAAAACACAAACACACACAAGAAGTTGTCTGTCTTACTGAACACAGGATCCATCAGATCCGAGGTTTAGAGGTTTAGAGTCTTTCTACCCTCTTAAAAGCTTTATTAGCAGCACAGACAGTAAAGAGGACAGTGTGGCTTTCAGGAGTTCTGCTAAAGACATGCAATGGTCTGTGTCAGTGAAGTAAAATTCAAACACAGGAGCTTCCCCGGAGATGATTCACTGACTTCCGTTAGACAGTGCAGGCTCAGAGCTTCCCCACTGACGGGCGGTGTGTGCCTACGGCTACAGATTCTCTCTACTGCGTGTGGAAGAAACTGTGGGGAAATAAAAATCGGACAGTGTTGATCGAGCAAAAAAAGCGTGTTTGGGTGAGAGACATGTTCAAAAGCCCTGTCTAGCGGCTGTGCATGTGGATGGAAGGGAAGCTTGCGTGCTTTTAAATGGGATTTGGATCAAAGCTCTCGCTGTAGTGGGTTTGGGACAGTCGGAGTCCAGTGGAGAAGGCCTGTGCTGGGAAAGTGTGTGTGGCCCTGGTGTAGTCAGAATCGTACCTATTTTCTAAATCATCGTCCTCCACAGACAAAGACGGACCTGGTTGGATGTCCATCTCATCACCTAGAGAAAGACAGAATAAGACTGATTAAAATTAAAAACAAAATGCTTCTGAAATATGAAAAACAAAATGGAAACAGAAAAAAAAGAATTGACCAGATTATGAAAAGTGCTCTCTTCATGTAAGATTTGTTAAAGATTAACGTAAAAAAAAAAGAAAAAGGGGGCTTTTTTTACATTTAGATTACAAAAACTTTTATATTTACTTTTTTTTTTCTTAAGAAAAACATGTTCCTGGTATTACTGTATAAAGAAAATGTTGGCTTTTTGCACCCACACACAAACTTACCGGAAGACTGCTGGAAATTTCCAGAGCCCAGCAATGTGACGCCCTCTGTCAGCGGTTTGATCCTCTGATCGTCGGAGTCGCTGCTCGGACCACTCTCCAGTTCCTGTCCTCCCACCTCACTTGATGAACTCCCGCTCTGTCCTGTCATCCTGGCAACTTTGTGGGCTCTTCCTCTGGTCATTCTGACCGCAGACCCCTGGTCTTGGGAGCCCCTTCTTGAAGACGCAGAAGAGGATGACGAGGACGATGAAGATCTCTCCTTGAGATTCCGCTTACGAGAGCCTCTGTCGGGAGGTGTGGTTTTTACCAGCCCAAAGAGCCGCTGCTTTCTGACATGCTGGTTTACCTCATCCCCATCCCAACTGCCACCTACCAAACCCTCTTCCTCACTATTCGCCATGGCAGCAGCAGTCTGGAGCAGCACTTCAGGCACCTCGTCAGAATCAGAGTCATCCTCAGCTAAACCAGCATGTTCGGCAGAGGGGTTTGTGTTTGTCCGCCGACGGCGCGGTGTGGTTTTTACACGTGGAGAACGTTTATTTTCCTCTGATAAAGACAAACTTTTTGGGTCAGTTTGATCCTCCTCCTCCTCTTCTTCCTCCTCCTCCTCCTCCTCCTCTTTCTCTTCCTCTTCATTATTACCACAAAAATTCTCCACGTGTCGATCTCTCTCAGTCAATCCCTCCATCTCCATCCCTTTCTCCATCTCCACCTTTGCTTCACTTTCTTCCAGTGTTCCATCACTCACTGATGTGTGAATGTTTATGTTTTGTCTGTCAGGTGATGGATGAACAGTAGGAAAGTTGCTGCTGATGGGCTGTGGGCTGACTGGTACTGGAGTAAGTTTGACCACCAGCTCTTTAGTGAGTCCAGGGCTCCGTGATGACATGGCCTTCTTCGGTCTACGTCTCCCTTTTGATTTATTATCTAAAACAACTCTACTGGCACATTTGGGACCAGTCAGCTCATGGTCCAGGGCTTCCTGCAATTACAAATTAGATGTTGTTGTAATACATTCATATGAACAAACTGCAAAAAAGTATTATGGTTTCCACAAATATATTTAGAAGCAACAACTGTTTTAAACATTGATAAGAAAAGTTTCTTGAGCACCAAATTAGCATATCTGATGATTTTAGTGATACCGAAGACTAGAGAAATGACTGCAAATTCAGCATTACTATCACAGGAATAATTTACATTTAAAGTAGTTATTTTAAATTGTAATATTTCAGAATAAAGTTTTTTTTTTTACTGTATCTTAGATCAAATGTTATATCTGCCATAGTTTAACATAAGATGTCTAAATTCAACTTACACTAGCATTTAAAATTATTGATTTTAGGTTTTAGTGTTTTTTTAATTGTTAATTTTAAAATCAGACAAGTATCGCTATCAGTCTTAATATGGAAATAATAATTACCGGCTTATCTGTGCATCCCTAATCAAAATTGTATGGTTCTTTTATTGTAAGCATTCTTCTTACAGTTTAATTGGTAAAAACTGGTAACTTCTTTTACCTGTAATGCACTGTTGGCTGCTTGCAGATCATCCAGGACAGCGCGGAACATCCGTAACTGCCCAATTCTCTCTACCTTCTCTTCTTGGTTTCCATCCTCCTCTCTTTCACTTTGAACAACTGCCTTGAAGGAATGACTCAAAGATGTTGTGACATCTACAAACCGCTGCATTCGCTGGTAAAGGCCTGCAGAGGGCACCGTTCCACCTCCAGCCCCCATCAGATAGGACGCACTACGACCCTTGTTCGCCCTCCCCCTGACCGAGTTTGGGTCGGTACGGGAAACTCGTTTTTGAGCCTGCTCCAAGCTCTCTAGAACAGAGTCGCAGGCCAACACCAGCTCCACCAGTGGCTCGGGACTGCACACATAACAGTACCACTTCCTCTCCTCTTCCAGGATGGTGGACAGCTCCTTCCTCCCCAGGTTACGCAGGACACATTTCTTACAGAAGGCGTTACTGCAGTAATCACAGCCAATCAGACTGCCTCCCTCTGCACACCACCTGAATGAACAGGGATTTAAAGCACTTGTTTTACAAACCCACAAATAAGTGAAAACATCAACTGCAAACCCTATCTATTAATTGAGATGATTTCAGCTGCTCTGACTTTCATCATTATGTACCTATGATAATGGTGACTCTTAGGCTGCCTTCTGCACAAGTGAATCTCTTAAACTTGAGAAATGTGTGGGTCAGATGAAAAAAATGAAAAGCAAAAAGAAGAGTGTCTATTTTAAGAGACTTTTTTTTGATATTTTAATGACATTTTATTTGTAAAGAATATTTGTTTAAAAAGGGGGAGGAAAAATAACCATGTACACATAGCGGTATTTATTTAATTTAATTGAATTTATGCTGATTTAAATCCTAAAAAACTGATGTTTTGCTAAAACAAGCCTCATTTTCTTAAATCCTAAATATAAATGTATCATTTTATAAATGAAGGTACAGGAGATATTAACCCACACATATTAGTTAATCATGTATGATCCTAATCTGCTTTATAAAATTCTCTCTAGACAAAAAAAACCTCAAACTTTTTGACAAATCACACACGTACCTGCATTGCTCGTCCATCCCCTCTGAATCTTTGCTGATGTCATCACTCATATAATATTTAAAGCAACTCTACAAGAAAGCAAACAGATTCTTATAAAACTCTGCGGAAGATTTCACTAGTTGTCAAACATGCTCTAAAAACAATGCAGGTATGAGAAAGTAGCGTTGATTTTAAGACTCCTGTTAACTTTCATATGCATAAACAAACATTACACAGATTACTGCACATTTACATACCTTGCAGATAAGCACTTTAAGCATAGGGTGCCTGTAGACTGAGTCACGTTGGAAATGATTCACCTGCTGACCGCACGCTGTGCAGTTTACCCTCTCCAACTCATATCCTCCTGACACACACAAACACAAATCAGAAGAGTTTACCCTCATAGCCTGACAGACACAGCTAAAAGCGTTATTTCACATACTTCAGCTGCAACATCAAGGTTACACATGGTTGTAAATGGAAAGCCACAGAAAATGGTCTGAAATCCCCATTGTGAGGAAAGTTATTTTGTGTAAGATTGGGTGACAAACTATCTTTCAAGTTTAGCTGATAAACTGTTCCTGGCATGAACACTGAATTCTTTGTTTTATGTGCTACAAAACAGTGTTTTGAGATTGGGTGCTTGGGAACATCTCTGATAGGATTTGAGGTGGCTGTTAGTTTTCTGTCCCGGGAGCTCTAATAATAACGAAAGCACTACCATCAGTTTGAAAATTGTAATTTAATAAAGGGATATTATTAATTAAAGATAGGGAGTAATTACATGTAACAAATCATGTAAAAATGTAATATCTTTTATTGGAAAATTAAACATTATCAAACTCTGATAATTGCCTTCATCTTTTAGACAACTGAGACGGTAGGCAATTTTCATCAAATGTAGTTTGATCATGGTCAAATTCCCAAAGCTATGTTTATAAGAGTCAATTATGTACGTAATCGTCGCTGACAAACAGCATGTTGAAGCCGCTCGGGACACCATTTTATTCCTCTTATCGGAAAGAGATAACAGTCAAAACATCTGGTAGTGTGGGTTTTCCAGGAAATGCATGTACTCCCTAGACCTCTGCTTCTCAAACACAGAGCCAGTCAGCACAGCGCTGCTTCATTGAAACAAATCAAATGAATGACTCAACTTACTTATTTAGACATTTACCACCACCTACTGGTGGTTTTAGTTACTTATTTAAATTATAATTTCATTGAAAAACAATTTCCTATTTTAGGGATAGTTTGCCTAAATGAAAGTTCTGTTTATAAACATTTACTCATCCTCATGTCGTTTCAAACCTCTATGACTTTCTTTTGCAGAATATAAAAGATCTTTGGAAGATGTTGATTTTGTTGAAGGTAATAGTTTTGGTCTGTAAATATATGTAAATACCAATACCGAAAAAAAAAAACCATGGCCACTGAAGCCTAAAAATTTGCGTGTAATAAATTCTCGTTTGAATCAGATGAAATATTTCTTTCTAAAGTTACTTTTTGTAATGGCTATTTGGTGCTTTTCTCATTTAACACATTAATGACTTTAAATGATCCTTGCAATTAATTTGTGATAAATTAGACTAATTAATCGGCACATCATGTACTTTAGAGGTTTAAAAATCATCTTAGTTTTAGGCAAGCAGTTTTTGCTGTATTATCAAAATTGTGAAATTTAATCAGTATCTAAAATTGTGGTGTCATAACCTTATTTATTACAATACAAGGTTACATGGGTCAAAAACAACAACTGGGCCAGTAGAAAAAAATCTTTAGTGTTGAGCCCTGAATTATTTATTTTAAGTTATCTTTGTTAATAAAAAGATCAAAGATGCAAATGACAAAAGGACAAATACAATAAACAAACAAACAGTTATTTAGGTACAGTAGAAAATACTAAAGAAATTTAATAAACAATAAAACATTTTACAGTCTTCAGTGTATGAAACAAATACACATTTAACCCTTATTAAAGCCACTTAAAGGGGTGGAATAATGCCCTTTTCACAAGATGTAAAATAAATCTCTGATGTCCCCAGAGTGTGTAGGCCTATGTGAAGTTTTAGCTGAAAATAGCCCACAGATATTTTTATATAGCATGTTAAAATTGTCACTTCTTGAGGGTGAGCAAAAACGCCTCGTTTTGTGTCTGTCCCTTTAAATGCAAATGAGCTGCTGCTCCCAGCACAGGGGGCGGAGCTACAAGAGCTCTTGTCCTTAGAAGCTTCGATTACCTCACACAGACATGCAGTGAAAATTTCAAAAACTTTTAGCCTTTTATGTTCAAACCGGAGTCAGAAAGATGGAGAGACTCAAGAAGAAGTGACAACATGTAGACAACATTCCTGAATAGTTAGTTGATGAATTTATGTAACTTATGTGTAGTGTAGTTATCTTCTAGTCATTGATTAGCATATTCTGTCTTGATGATCTATAAATCGTGTTCAGGGGGAGGGGTTTATGTAAATATTGTGGTTGGTGATGTCACTAACCCGGGAGGAATGTCGTGTAGTCCCTACTAGCCATTTGTTGTAGTCCTTAAAAAGCAATTTCTTTAAAAGAAAATATCTCCCTTTGCTTTAAACTTTGAGCATGGTAACTTTGCAGATGTTGTTTATGCTCAAACAGCAACATTACACACTAACTAAAGTTAGAAAAGTAAAATCATAATCAACCACTCCTTTAACCCTCTGAGGTCGACAAACGCGCCGACGCGTTTTGCCGGATTTTCTCCACATTGTAGCACTATAAACTTAAATTACTCCATCATTTATGGTCATACAGAAAAAAGAAATATAAAAAAAGAATCTGTGATATTTCTCCTTTTGTATGTGTCCACTTACAATCAAATCAAAACATTGTGCTTTTGTAAAATAAAGAAAATAAACAGGGTGTGCTTTCTGCCTCTCCGTCGCGGTGAACTTTTTTTTCTTGAGCACGTCTATAAACTGAAACAAAACTCAGCGAATACTTGTCACACATTTATGAGCCATATACCTTTATAAACATTTAAGTGTGTACTTTTAAATGATCGGATTCAAAACGAAAACAAATATTCTCTGTTTAAGTAATTTGTATAAAACCAACAAGATGTCCAGCTTCTCAAACGCTTGCTCATTACAGTTAATTTGGCCACGCCTACTCGCGCAAAAGATATTCACATGCAAATCTCCACATGGAACGCGAACGCGCTCGTTACCTCAACAACAAAACACTTCACTTCACTTTTCGTCGAGTTTGAAAGACGTGCCTGAGCTTACATTGGATTTAGGCTACCTCAGAAGAAGAAGAACGCGATTTGAAGACAAGAAAGATAAGGTAAGAAATTCTTACATAGCCTAGTTTGTTATTGTTGCATAAATGTCACGTTGCAGCTGAACTGTTGCTAGATATATGGGGAATATTATAATATTTAGACCCGTGTTTACTGTGTTTGTGGATATCTGCTCAAACATAGATATGTTTATGGTAACCATAATGTTTTATATTTGAGAGTGATCGCGTTTGAATGTATCATATTTTGTAAGCGATCGCGTTTGAATGTATCATATTTTGCAAGCGATCGCGTTTGAATGTATCATATGTGTTTACTGTGTTTGTGGATATCTGCTCAAACATAGATATGTTTATGGTAACCATAATGTTTTATATTTGAGAGTGATCGCGTTTGAATGTATCATATTTTGCAAGCGATCGCGTTTGAATGTATCATATTTTGCAAGCGATCGCGTTTGAATGTATCATATTTTGGATGAAAGCAAAACGCACCAAACGGCTTCATGTTTTTATTATTATCTCATTTCATATCATCATAACGGATGGAAACATTTGAAGTAACATGATAATCAATATATTTTTCTCTAGCTTCTTTTGGAAGATTTATAGGCTGCTATAGGTTATTTATTGTTATTATTATTTTATCCGCACTGCGCATATACCTTATGCCTACAAGGCACAACAAACCTGGTGTTCATTATATTATATATCGTTGGAAACGTGTGTGTGTGTGTGTATTCTGTGAATTTTAAAAAGGAATTTTAAAAAGCAATTTTAACCAGAAAAATCTAATATTTATTTCCAAAATCGTGCAGGCCTTTCTCTTGATATCAGTATGTTCACTTTTTTTTTTTTTCAGGTCCCAGATGCCACTGAGGACTTCAACATTCAGATGAGTCTCAGTACGTGAACATGGTAAAGTGAAAATCTTGGAAATGAAAGGTATGTACAATGTTTTTAGGAATGGCACAAAGGTCTCTGTCTTTGAAGTGCTTTTTTGGCATTTGTTGTGTATCTTTGGATTATGTTGTGTTGTAAATAAATCCAAACAATTTAAAAGCCATTATTTTTTAAATCTCCTCATTTACAGTATTGTGCAAGGTTGCTCAGAATGATAGGGGCCTGATAGCTCCTAATAGGGCCGTTAGGGGAGGTTCTTTGTCTTTCTCAGGTGAGAAAAGCTTACATATTAATGAGCTCTCGCATAAGGCTTTTTCACACAAAACACGTCGTAAAATTTTTAAATCAATATATTGTCTTATCTGAATGAGCAGTCAGGGTGATTTTCACATAGTTTTGCAGCAAATATTCTAGGCTACGTCATACAATTTTCAAAAGTCTTGTGAAGAAATAATCAGTATGGGTTTCATGGCCTTATTTCAGTGAGATTTTTTTTTTGTATTTTCAAAAACCACGCATAAATGTCATTATCTCAAAACTACAAACTTTTACATACATGCTGCTGATATATTATTGTAGCAGAGTTTGTGCTGAATACAGTGTAATTAGACTTTAGCCATGAAAATGTCACAAGTAACAGAAATAACCAGAAATGTCAGAGCATGTCAGAACACCTCCAGGGCCCAGAAAACAGCTCAGACCTCAGAGGGTTAAGTTATTCACTAAAGAGCAGTGATTGATTTTCTTGTCTTTTGTTGTTTGATTAACATTAAGGACACAGGAAGAAGCAGGTATATTACACTGCTGTGCACAGTTCTAATGTACTGACACATCCAAATTCTTCCCTATCCATTTACGCTGAAGTAAGAGAACGCACCATGTTTATGTAAATTCTCACCAAGATTGTGCTGTTATTTCATTTGTATCAATAAAGTGCAATAAGCCGTGAAAGAGAACTGAATTCAGGATAGCATGCTTTCTGAATGGCGGCTTTTTGTGCACTTGCTCCAGCTTCAGGTGTCAGACAGCACAAGTACAGCATTGTTTTGTTTAGTTTTTTGCTTATTGTAACTTATACTTAGTGTAACTTATTACACTTAAAAATCTTTTTAACATTAAGCATGTCCTATGCTTCGTTTTCTCATTTTGCATGTTTCTTTATTGATCTAACAAGTCAATAACTTCAAGCAGTCCTGTGCTGCGTAGATATATTAATGTACCACAATATACATGATACAGCAAAATCTCTATGCACACTTTACATTGTCACCAGAATATATATATCGGCCAGCCCCATTTAAAGCTTAACGTTGTGCCTCTCTCTTACCTCTGCGTCTGTCACCATCTCTGTGCTGCTTGTAAACACGCCTACTGCGGAATTCTGGACCACGGAAATCATCACGAGCTTCATTAAAGACAGGCTCTGGCAGCACAAACGCCGTTCCTGTGTCAGATAATAAAGGGGTTCAAAGACAACTTGAAATATCCTAATGTATTCAATAACAGAAACCATAACATAAAATACATCACACAGGCATGATCATCTGAATCAGCCAAGTGAATACGAGAATGGGAGTAGCACCTTTGGGTAGAAAGTTAGTGTCATGGTCGTTGGAGTGGACAGACATCACATCCTCTGCTCCACTCTCAGACGAAGCGTCCGACTCGTTTATCCCGCTGTGTTTGGTGACAACAGTCGGTTTCCTGTAAGAGTAACAGTTTACAAATGAGTTCACTAAGTCAGAGCACAAAGGGTCTCCAGATGTGGTTCATCCTTAATTGACAAACCTTCTTGAACGAGCCGACGAAAACATTCCCACTTCTGAGGGACCGCTGGGCTGAAAAGAAAAAAACATTTTAAAAACAAATAAATCTCAAGAATTTATCATTTAAAAAAAAAAAACTAACTAAATTTCAGCCAACTTAAATTACAATGAGAGTTCTTGTTAATCTATACAATAGAGTGCCACAGGACCTAAAGCCCAGAAACAAGTTAGCATTTTTAAACTTCCAGTTCTATCATCCCAAAGTCAATGGATTTTTGTTTAAATGCATCAAATAACATCTGTGGTTAATACAAGCTCAAGATATTTTCTTTATTCTACTACATAAAATACATCACCAATAACCCACTTGTGATTTCTTTACGTTTTTATGTGTCTTGAAAAAGGCGGTTGCTAACCTGTGGCTAAATGAGACTAGAGATTGTCAGGGACATTAAACGTCATCATGGCAAACAGGAATATCATTTTACTCAATAGTCCACTTCTACAGGATCACTGTGTTTAAACTCACGCTCTTGTAAACTATTCTAAATCAAACTTTCCAAATTGTAGATTTTTAAATAAAGATGGAAAGTGTCATCTGAAGCTTAGAGGTGGTGACATTAAAGTCATGCGACTGTGGTGAAGTTCGTTTATAGCCTAACTTTAACTTTCTGATACAATTGTATTTAGGCTTAGGTATGCAAGATGTTTTCATTTGTGAAGATCATCTCATCCCTGCAGCACTCTAGAAACAGTCTACCTCCTCTGCGGTCTGGACAAGAGCCTGCTGCTCCAGGTATTCTTTGGCCGTAGTTCCTGTCAACGAGACATGATAGAAATTGAACTATAACTGCTCCATTAATGAGTTTAATTTCGGTTCTGGTCAGTTGTGACTGTAATGATCAATATATTTTCCCTACTGCACTCACCATTCCAGTGTCCGGGTAAAGTAGGTTCATTTTTGTCTTCTGTAGATGCCGACAGGTATTCATGGAGCTTCCCAATCAGCTCACCTAACTTACTTCCTCCACCAGCCACAGGCCTGGGTCTGCAAAGACAAGACACAGCTCATCTCCATGGCAACTGCCTCCCGCTGGAATCCCTCATGATACATTAAATACACCGATTAGCCCTTTATAAACCCAAAACCACACTACACACAACCACAGAGAGTTTCTAATAGACAGAACCATATCTCAGGCTTCAGTCTGACAGGAATATGTGAGGTTACATTTAAGACTTAAATAGGACTTAAATAGGGTTTATAGATCTTTTTCAGAGGAGCACCGACCCTTTGTTCGGCTGGTGCAGATAGACCAAAACTGCAAAGTCAAAACGTAAAACCTAACATTCCTTTATGTAAGGGAGATTAAAGAGTAGATATTTAATTCAAACAGCGACTGGATTTAATTGATGTATTGTCGAGGAATATTATTATTAACAAACACAACAGTGTGTACGTTAGCAGTGGAAAAGAAAATAGGGCGCCTTACCTCAAGACTTCAGTAGACATCGCTTCCTCACGTGCGGTGGTTCAACTCACCGCCGAGCATTTAGCACAACCAACAGAGATGCGTTTAACAATTATCGGCATAAAACTTATAATTGTCCAAAAGAAAAAACTAACCAAAAGCCAGTTTCACCCGCCATCTTCCCAGTGGAACTTGCGCCATGCAGCCTAAAATGGCGCACCGGAAACTACGCTGTGACCGTGACTGACGTAAGGTGATGACGTAATTACTTTATAGGATTTCGTCATAACCACACGTGGAGACGACTGAGGATGGGCAATGTCAGCTTTATTTTTGCACGGAAATGAGCGAGTTGCAAACAGTATACATTCTGATCACAGTAATTATGCAGAATATACATTTGGTTATTTTCTGTTTACATTAGATTAGTGCGAAAAAGCAAATTAAGGTATGGACCCAATATGTTACAAGTAGCCTATACAGTCTATCAATACACATTTTGACTCAGCAGCATTTGTCCTTGGTATGGACTGTTTTCACAGTGGACGCCATATTAAATGTTTCACAAATGAAAACAAGCCTTTATTAATAGGCTATTATTTGATATGAATATTTTGAATTAACTTTCATTTAAATGTTGTTAAGTGCATTTGTAATTTTATTAATTAATTTATCTTTAATTAATTTATATTTCAGTTTTAGTTTGTCATTTTAGTATAGCTACATCAACTTTCATTTCAATTAGTTGCCAACTTTTCTCATTTTCGTTTGATTTAAAACAATTATAATAATTACCTAATAGTTTATATTTTATAGTCTTTACATGGACACATGGTTTGGAGAATTGATGGATAGATGAATTTATATTTTATTTCAGCTTTTTTTCAATTAAAAATAGTTAACAATAACAAAACTGATGATATATTGATGGACTACATCTATCTCTCACACATTTTCATTTAGGGAAAATTAAATATGTTTTTCCTGAAAAATACTTGAAAAACCAAGTCTAAACACTGGAGGCTGTTGGAACGTGTTTGAAAAAGCAAATGTCTGTGACTGTAAATGTATGTGCATCTAGAAATATAGGCTAATCCTGCATGTGACATAGAGGCACACAATTTTCATGGCGCAAATGCGCATATCTATGCAGTTGAATTGGCTCGTGGTGTGTTAGCATTACTCTCAAAGTCCATCTCTTGATCTGAAACAAGCCCAAGGCCTGTATGACACAACTGTCTCTCAAGCGCTGTGATTCTTTGCTTCAGACTGCTTTGAGTCACTGTGAACTCCCCGAGCAACCGTGCGAAACGTGCTTGTAGAACATCCAGTGAGCCCTCCAGATGTTTAACCTTCTCATCTGTATCCATGACAAGCAAGCCTGCCTGTGCGGTGCTTTCATCCAGAAGCCCCTGCTTCCTCAGAATCTCCCTTCCACGCTCTTCCAGAACCTTCTGAGCGTCTGGGTATTCGGTTACGGCCTCCATTAGGTCGTCCTTTGAAAGGCAGAAGAGGTCAGAGTAGCCGATGCTACGAATGTTAGCTGTCCGACGGTTTCCCATTTTACTACCTTGAATGTTAAGAATGCTAATCTCACCAAAACAACCTCCAGCTGTTAGCAATGCAAACTGTGTCACCCCATCATCAGCAACAACTGCTAATTTTCCCTCTTTAATTATATACATCTCTTTTCCAATGTCTCCTTTTCGGCAGATGTAGTCGCCAGGACTGTACACTTGAGGGCGCAGTTTTAAAACCAGTTCTACTAACAGTCCGGCCTCACAGTCTTGAAAGATGCGAACTTTCTTCAGAGTAGATAAATGAACGTTGATGGCAATTTCTGCACGTAGCTTGTCAGGAAGATTCTTTAAGACTTCCTGCTCATCCACCGCTTTCTGATTTGTCCACAGGTAGTCAAACCATTTGATGACACGTGTCTCAAGATGGCGACTGACTTTGCGGAAGTGCATGTAATGTTTAATAGCATCAATCCGTCCCTGGAACTCTGCCCGTGTGGCGTTCATATTGGAAATCATGGAACCCACATTACCCACAATGGTGGCAAAAATGAGCACTCCGACAAGAAAATCAAACACCACGAACACATATTCCTCGTCCCGTACGGGTGGTGGCATCTCTCCGATGGTGGTCAGCGTCAGTGTGGACCAGTAGAAGCAGTATACGTAACTCCGTCTCAGACCTCCTTCCTCTGTGGATGAGATGTTGGGATAAACCCATTGATCTGACCCAAAACCAAGCGACTTTGAGATGGCATAGAAGATGCAGGCATTCCAGTGGATGATAACTAGAATGTAGAGCACTAAGTTCCAGATGCGGAAGATGTTTGGGTAGTTGGTTCTCGTCTCAGTACGATTAAAGAACTCAAACATACGAGAGAAGCGCAGGAGGCGGTTGAAACGGACCTGTGGTGTGTTGATGCCCACAATGATGTACGCCAGGTCTGTGGGAAGGATGGAGATAACATCCAGTTTGAACTGAAATGTATGAATGTAGCTGTCTCTGAGTTTCGCTAGGTCCTTCACCAGAAGTCCTTGCTCCAGGTAACCTGGAAGAGCATAAAAATGCTTTATAGTTCGTTCAGTAACACAAAGAATACAAAAATCTGCACATTGTTCTGCTTCCAAGTTGCTGAATGAAAATAAAAAAAGTCTCGATGGAACTGAAGTGGTCAATCTTTCATATTGTGTTGTACATCTGAGTGAAACGGAAAAGAAAAAATGTAGGACGAGAACTTGGTTCTGTCCGTCAGTTTTTGAATGGATGGAGGCAGATGTGTAAGAAAGGTGCGGGGTTAAAGCAGACAAAATGATTGGAGAAGTCTGGCATATGTCACCAGAGACCACACCATATGTGTTTTCTTTTAAAAGTTAATACAGCTATTTATTTTATTAGTTTAAATTAATTCAATCATTGGGATAATTAACTTTAACATGTGGTGTAAGTCAGGAATTTTGAGTATGTGTGTGTCTATACCTGTCCTTAGCCGCATACATGAATCCAGTATGTAGACAATGTCACAAATATAGTCAAAAACCAGCCAGACAATAGGATTCTCAGTCTGAAGCTGATCAAAACATGCTCTATTCACACAAAGACAGAAAGAGAAAGCACATAAAAACCACAAGTATTTAGACAACCTGCAGACACACACATCTGTACAGTTAGTCAAGCAGTTGTCTCAAAGGACTGTTATCTTTGTGGAAGAGTGACAGGCGTAACGAAAGAGCCTTAGAGCATCGCAACAATTAGTTACGCCAGAAACAAACCGCCAGCACAGGGAACTGTGTTTATCAGGAGCACATTAACAAAGGGTATAGTGATGAATATGTAAAGAAGAAAGACTAGGTGAAAAGTCACACCTGGCTACAAGAAGTACCCAGTTATAGAGCACAGCAGCGGCGATGAAGAAGAGCCAGTAGTAGTAAATATCATCAGATGGAGAAACTATAAATGTCTCCCATTGTTTCCTGTGGAAAAAACACACACATGTAACAAATGTTATCAGATTTACCCTCTCTGTATGCAGACTAGGTATCATGCCCATAAGTCAAAGAAAAAGAAATGTGTCACATTACTTTGTATTTCCCTTAGTATTTCCATTGGCGTCTGGTTGGTTGTTGCTCCTTCGACTGGGTGGGGCTCGTACTTCGGGTGCCCGGAATCTCTCTAGGAAGGAATCGGGTCTCTCTTCTTCTTCTATCAGACTCCTGTGTGCCCAGTCTCTCAGAGTCACCACCAGAGTCACCAACCTGGCAACACAAGAGAGAAAGGATTTATCCAGACTTGCTGTGGCACATGTGAGATGCATGTGCATATTTGTATGGATCCTAAACCTGGATAGAGCTCCTCTTCCTCTAAAGGAGTTTCTTGATGGCGTATCTTGGGGCTCTAGAGCAGCTACTCGCTGCAGCTCAGACGAGGTGTCGTCACACGCAGACTGAGACCTGAGAGAGCAACGAATGGATGAAGACAGAACATATGAGCAGGAAATGAGAAATGAGTTGAAATCACACGTTTTATACCATCATGGTTAACTCAGATCGAATTCTGTTGTTCTTGAAGTGTTTTATGTTAAATATGACTTAGAGGGATAGTTTCAAACCTGTATGAATCTCTTTCTTCTGCTGAACACAAAAGACGATATTTCGAAGAATGTCAGTAACCTTTTTCATACTATGGAAGTCAATGGGGACCAGCATCTGTTTGGTTACAGACATTCTTCAAAATATCATCTTTTGTGTTCAGCAGAAGAAAGAAATTCATACAGGTTTAAAACAACATGAGGTTGAGTAAATGATGACAGAATTTAAATTTGTAGGTGAACTATCTGTTTAGGATGTGGATTACACTACCACTCAAAGGTTTGGGGTCAGTAAGATTTTATTTTTTATTTTTGAAAGAAATTAATACTTTTAATACCTTCATCAAGGATGCTTAAATTCATCAAAAGTGACACCAAAGAATACTATTTCAAATAAATGCTGTGTTTTTGAGCTTTCTATTCATCAAAGAATCCTGAAAAAAATGTATCATGGTTATTAGCAAATAAACTGTTTTCAACATTGATAATAAGAAATGTTTCTTGCCATCGAATGAATTACATTTTAAAATGTACTCAAATAGAAAACAGTTCTTTTAAATTGTAATAATATTTCACAGTATTAGTGTTTTTACTGTATTTGGTGAACATACAATACTTCTTTCAAGAACATTTTTAAAAATCTTACTGACCCCTCAAGTTTGGATTTTTTGGTCTTTACGTAATTATCAAACCAGTCTCACACTTACATATGCAAATGTTTAAGAGTTATGATTATACTTTTGGAATAGTGTGTTTAGTCCTTTTATGACACTTCTGAGGACCACAAGCTCACCAAGTTGGTTTTACTATCATTGTGAGGACATTTGGTCCTTGCATAGATTGAAAACAGACCACACACAAACACAAAATCACTGACCTGCTGAGCACACTCTCTGCCCGGTCCTGCTCATCCTCTTGAGTTTGCACAGAGAGACGATGAGAGCAGGGAGATCCCTCAGCAGCCGACTGGCCCGTCATACTGTACACACAAACACACACGATCACTTACCCTTATGAAAAAGAAGTTTATTAAAGTGTCCAAATATACTTCTTTTAAACTAAAAAATTAAAAAGTATACTTTCAGTCTACTTTTTATGCACTTCTCAGAAGTATATTTTATGTAGGCTACTTCTCTAAAACATGTGCTACAAGTATTTGACTATAGTACATCAGTATAAGTTCACTTGTAGTATAGTTGCAGTACAAATGAAAAACTCAGTTGTAAACTAGTTGTGTTCTCAAAGTTTACTAGGCTACTGTAATACTTAAAAGTATACTTTTATAAAAAGTGAGCCAATTTAGTCCCAAGTATTGAAACAGTACACTTACAGTATACTGATGTTAGTATTAAACTTTTCCTAAGTAGGCTATACTTAATAAAATTAACTTGAATACTTATTTTTTGTAAGGGTAGTTGGAGGACGTTGGAAAATGTTATTTCTGAATGTTCTCAGAACATTCAAAACGTCCACTTTTCTTGTTATATGCAAATAGAGAAAACATTATGGGAATGTTGTCTCTATTTTATCATTTTGCAAGTATTATGGGAAAGTTAATGTTCTTTAACCCATCTCAAAAAAGTAGTAAAGTTTAAAAACTAATGTCCAATTCAAATGTTTCAAAAAAACTTTTCATGAATAATGTGTAAACAACAATTTTTGTGCTAATGTTTAGACTAGATAACTTTGGACAAACATAACGTTACTGGGAGAACGTTTGTGAGAGAACCTTGCCAGAATGTTAGACAAAGTTCTTAGAACCTTCCCTGTTAGCATGGGAAAATTACTAAATGCTAACCCTTAAACAAAACACTGCATCTAAAAAAATAATAAATTATTTATTTATATTTATTTAAAATATACTTTTTCTATTGTTTTTCCAAATTTGAATGTGCCCAAAGTGAGGTTTTGTCAGAATTAGCTCATTTTTATTGACAAATTTGGAATTTTTTTTGCCTAAATTGCATTCCATTTTCAGTACAACTTAGCCCTTCAAACTTCTCAGGAGTGCATGTCAAAGACATTGTGGATGAAATGCAGAGGGACAGCAGGTCAGGGGAGTTACCAGCAAACACTTCTCGCCTGGGAATGTGGTCACTATGGCAATCACCTCAGATTACCATAAGATATAGATGCAACAGGGAGAGATTTAAAAACCACAGCCCAAGATCCAAACTGAAGGATGATCTCATGGTTAATAAGGGAACGGCTTTAGGGACAGATGGATGGATGGTTCAACAGACGGATGGATGGATAGTGCCGTGTCTAGATGAATGTTAACAATGTTTTTGGTAATTGGCTCATCATTAAAGAAACACAGAACACAGAGTGACACACAACTGTCTTCCCAGAGGACAAACACACTGAGCTAATGTCTCATGAGAAATCATGGTTGCTAACAACCATTCCTCAGACACACACACACACATTAGATTTTCATGTTTTATGGGGACATCCCATAGACATAATGATTTTTATACTGTACAAACTGTATATTCTATCCCCTAACCCTACCCCTACCCATCACAGAAAGTACTTGCAATTTTACATTTTCCAAAAACATCACACGCACATGCACACACACAATATGTATATGTGAATATGTATTATGTATTAGTAAATATGTGAATATTATATTATTATACATCATTCAAAATAACATTAAAGAATTAAACAGTTGTACCTCATTGTTATTAAAAATCTGTATATTATAAACATGTGAGAGACAAACATGTATGTATGAACCTGCATGCATGTGTGAGACAAATTCCCTGACTCACCTTCAGCTGCTCCTCTTCAGGATCCCAAAGAAATCTAGAATGTTGGTCCATATTACATCCTTATACTCAACAAGAAACACACAAAGTGTGTTTCTGATCTTCATACTAGTCTAAAAACGTAAAGTTTCTCTTCCTGTGCTTAAATGGAATAATGCCATGATCAGTCAATCCATCTGTCTTTCTCATCTCTAGAGTAAAAGACACTCCAGCAAAAAAGGCGGGGTATGAAGGGGCAGGGCAGGAGAGAATGGGAGGAGAAAATTAGAGTTGGTCACATAAATTAGTGACATTTCCATGAACAGTATAGTTGCAAATAAAATGGACATGAGCTTTTTTCATGACCATCTAAGTTATAATGTACACTACTGGTCAAAAGTTTGGGGTCAGTAAAAAACTCGGTTATGCTATCCAAGGATGCATTTATTCTATCAAAAATACAGTAAAACAGCAGAATTGTGAAATATTATTACAATTTACAAGAACTGTTTTCTATTTTAAAATATTTTAAAATGTAATTTATTCCTGTGATGGCAAAGCTGAACAGTTGCGCTGCTTAATAGTTTGTGATAAAACTGTGATACATTTCAGGATTCTTTAATAAATAGAAAGTTCAAAAGAACAGCATATATTTGAAGATTGAAATCTTTTGTAATTTTTGACCAATATCATGCATCCTTGCTAATACTACAGAGCCCCTAAAGGGACTTTTGCAAAAAAAAAAAAAATACCGATTTTTACGTGCTCATGAGATACGTTTCTCATGAGCACGTGAAAGTCTGTATATTTTTATTTTTGCAAAGGTCCCTTTAGGAGCTCCGTAAAATACAAATATTAATTTCTTTTTAAAAAAATTCCTACTGTCCCTAAACTTTTGAACAGTGCAAATGGATGTATAAGAGAAAATATAAATCTTCTTAAAAAATGAATTATATACATATATATACACATAAAGTATATTATATATTATAATTATTATTTTTTAATTAATTTTATATATAGAATTTTATATAAATTCTAAACTTTTAAATAAATTCCCAAACTTTTAAGCGGAAATGTATATGGATGTATATATAGGGAATGCTAATTTTAAAACATTTTTCAGTGCTTTAATCACCTTCTAGCTGTTCACTTTTATGGTCCTGGAATGTTACAAATTAAATTATAGAAGTACAAATATTTCTTTAGTCACGTGTCTGATAATTATATGTTTTTTAAACTTTTTTTTTGACTTGACAGAATTTTTTTTCCAATATAATTCATGATAAAATATTGTTTTTGAGGGAAGAACAATTAAGGCACTCAGATCTGTCATCTAAATGACTCCAGGTGGACACACATAAAATCAGGTAAGACTCCAATGGGAAATTATATGAATATATAAATTGGTTTTGGTTTTTAAGCGGCACATTTCTCCTTGGACTCATGAGCCAGCGCATCAGTAACAGCTGCTCAGCTCTGCTAACTCTGAACCCAACGGACCAATCAAAACCTATCACTCTTCGAAATCTTGAGCCCAATGGACCAATCAAAACCCTATCCTGTTGTAACTCTAGGCCCAACAGGCCGATCACAGTCATTGTACAAGTCTGAAAACTAGTATTATAATGCCAACAGACACCGATTCTCTGAAGAAAATAAGATTTTCCCAATATACAAATAAATGTGAATTGAATCAATTATTTACATTCAAGAACATAGAAATTTGCAAAATATTTATTTATATACACACAAACATATATATATTCTCATCTTAGCCAGCTGATTGAGATGTACATCGCAGAAGGAAGTTTATTATAATGTTTTATACATTTCGGATAGACCACATCAGAAAAAGATCAGAGTTTCTGTAAAGACTTAGGGCTGATAAACTGGGGATTTTACTGCCTTGGACAAAATGAAAAGATTTTATTCAAATCATCATCTTGATCACATGCATTTTAAGGTACAAATTCCCACAATCCATTGAAGCAGAGGCAAAAATGTGTGCAGCAAGAAAAAAAACACCAACAGCTGTTTGATACTAATGCTGGTATAGGTTAATGTAGCTACATTGGCATAAAATGTATATGAGAGACAAGCAAGTATTTAAATAAAATGAGGAATATTACAAAGAAATGTTGCAAGCAATATTATAATCTTTATACCAATTATTATGGACTGAGGGAGAGCAGGACCCCAGAACAATCCTGATGACAGCAGCGTTACCAAATAACATATCTAATTTTGTCTAATTCAGTTTCCAGCGTGTCTTTACAGTTTGGTTTCGGTGTGTTCTAGTGGATAAGGAAAGCTGCACACCCTCAAACATCTGCACATACCCCTCAAATGAATAAACTGAACTAAACAATTAAACAATGAGGCTAATATTTCCAGGGGTCAGTAAACAGGTGATATGTTTCTCACACACTGGCACATTCACAATCTCTCTCTCTCACACACACACACACACACCGGGTTCTTCCTTAAACCTGGTCTCTGAGTTTGGCCAGTCTCTGAGAGAGCTCGTCCTATGGTGAGAAAGATAAAATCATTGTAGTACATATCAGTTATATTTTTGTTAGTATGTCTGTACTCATGTTTGTGTTAAATACCTGTTCTGCAGATGCTACGCTGGTTCCCACTGATCCTGACTGACCTTGAGGAAGCTCCATATTGAGGTCCAGCCTAAACACACAAGAACAGACACTGTTTGTTTTAATCTTAAATTAAAGACATTTTGTCAGTTTATTTTTTTATTTTATTCAGCAAGAATGCACTGATTTGATCATAAGTGACAGTAAAGACATTAATCATGGTATAAAAGTTATGTAAAATAATTGTTGTTCTTTTCCATTTCGTTCATCAAATAATCCTGAAGAAATGTATCTTTGTTTCCACAAAAATGTTAATCAGCATATCTGTTTTCAACATTGATAATAATAAGAAATGTTTCGTGAGCACCAAATCAGCATATTAGAATGATTTCTGCAGGATCATGAAGTAATCAGGGCTTGACATTAACACACGCAAAGCATTATTATTGAATTTGATATATAGTATACACATTTTTCAATCTTAGTCTTTTACAAAGGCATCTGAAATAATAAACTAAGTGCAATGTAGTGTTGTCAAAAAAACTCGATTTATTAAACATATCGATACTGAAATATATGAATAGTTTCCAATACTCATTTTCTGCAGAATAGATACATGATACCAGCTGCGCTTTCTCGTGCTCTCATCTCTCTGACAGTGAGTTGACACACAAACCCGCCTCCCCACTCTCACTCATTTAATTTGCTCCAGATGAATATTGTTGCTGTTAAAGAGCTTGGATTTTGGCGTGGGATCGCACAAATTGCGCATCATTTTACTAATTCCCGCAGATTTTGTGCTCATACCCAAAGTACGCGTACATAAAGCCGCCTCTCAGTACTAAATTGATTTTTTTTCCCACTGCTTATTGCGCTTAAACGGTCAAATAGACACAAAATAATGCCAAAATGCAGATCTTGGCGAGTATTCACGTTTTAAGTGAATGTAGTTGAGAAAGAAAACACGTGTAACAGTATAATGGATCCGTGCGTCAGGTCTTAAAGTGACAGCAGCCTAATAAACCGGCTGCCAAATTATGAGATATTATTAAAAATATCTATATGGCTGTTGTTTCTCATGCTATTCGATGTCAAAATTGTGGCCAGTGAGCTAAAAAGTTGATGTCAAGCCCTGGGAGTAATGATGCTGAAAATTCAGCTTTGCCATTACAGGAATAAATTACGTTTTACAATATATTCAAATAGAAAAGTTATTATAAAGTGTAATAAAATGTATATTTCACAACATTACTGTATTTTAATCAAAATTTCACAACATTACTGTATTTTAATCAAATAAATGCAGCCTTGGTGAGCATAACAAGAATAACAAATTTCAGCATTTAAAATGTTCTTACCCGGCCTCATCCGCCATTTCCATCATCAGAGAATCGACTTGACCCTAAAACACACCACAGTGTCAGTAAAGGCAAAACAACTACTACGTCAGTGAATTTATGGCCTACGTTGCAGTCATTGCAGTACGCGAGTGCATGTATGACCTGTGGTGTGGTCAGTGTTGTGGTGCTGCTCATCGTGTCCTCCATTTGAGCCGTCTGTACGTCCAGAGTTTCAAACTGACGCTCAAACTTATCCATCAGACCTGAAATCTGACGAATCAGAACAAAGAGAATAAATATAGAGCCAATAAAATGAAGACAAATCAAAGCACTATAACTGTTTATGTCAAAGAGAAGTCTTCCTCTCTCTCCCTCTCACCTTCTCAAGGTTCATGCTCTTCAGGGTTGCATCCATGCCCTTCACCACCCCAGCCATAGACTTGGTGACCTGGAGAATAAAAATCAAAAGTTAACTATTAAATCTATTTGGATAACTACTTGAGTGTATCTGGTTTAAAAGGAGAAAGCCATTTGTGTACCTTGTTCATGGTGACAGCCGTCTGTACTCGTGCAGCCACTGCATCCACTCTCGCGCTCATTCTAAGGAAGTTCACCGATTGGTTCTTCTGGCGGATAGCGTTTTCTGCATGTATCCGTGCAACCTCCATATTGCCCTTCTGGATCGCCTAAAGTAACCAAAACATAAGCAGTGAGCTTCATAACATCACATCGACGTTGACCAATTATATCTGCTGTAATTATGGAACATTTATTTTTTAAATACTAAAATACAATCTAATGTGTTGACTCAACATTCTCAATTATGTTTT
Organism: Abramis brama; assembly: GCF_963993115.1. Classification (NCBI taxonomy): domain Eukaryota; kingdom Metazoa; phylum Chordata; class Actinopteri; order Cypriniformes; family Leuciscidae; genus Abramis; species Abramis brama. The sequence continues at coordinate 13,966,412 of NC_139967.1, read as the reverse complement.
TGGCTATACTTTGACATTTACATTAGTATAATTTTTTGACAATGTGTATATATATATATATATATATATATATTTTTTTTTTTTTTTTTTTTTTTTTTTTTTTTACTTAAGTCTATTTTCTCAATACTTTTTACTATGCAGATAGAAAATATCCAGACAGAGAAAAATAATACTCATAAAGCAGTTCAGAAATCTTCAGCTTTCATGCGAAGCTGTTGGGTGAAGATGCTATTGCACAGGTCAATGTTACTTCCTATGAATTAATGGAGTCTCCAAATGCCAATATCAATGGTTTGTTTACCTTCTTGACCTTGACCTTCTCTGCTTTCTCTTCTTTGTCGCATTTCTTGGAGCTCCGCTGAAGTTCTTTAGCTGCAAACTTGAGGTTAAACAACTGCTCTGAAGTCAAAAGTCAAGGAAAAGATTGTATCATGTCTGTAAAAGTTATCTGATACCTTTAATAATATGCCCAAAACAAGCCTAAACAATGTAACAAAGCCGATTACAATAGAATATAAACAACAATGTTGACCAAAATCGTCTCGAAACTTGACAAACTAGTCTGACCGGCTGGATTGAGAGTTTACCTAGATACATATAACGTTAGGTGGCGACATTACGTAATTCTACGTCACAGTCATACCTGGGCGGATTTGACGATGTTTTAGAGCACGAAACTATCAAAATAAGCATTTGAAACTTCATTAACGTACAAAAATATAAACACCACGGTGAGTTCACCAACTCATGTAGCGTATCACTTTAAATCGTTTTCTACTCTAGAACAAAATTCACTCTCTAATTCAATTTCTACCTTCAGTGACGCGAACAGAAATCCCAAAAGTGCGATTAGATTTTACGGCTAGAATGTGACCCGACCTATTCGTAAACAACAAAATGTTGCCACGACCGAGTTCAACCCATAAATTACTCTAAGTAACGTTAGAAGTGTTTACGGTCCAAGCCACAGTGAAGTGAATCTGGATCGGGCCCGACCCCCGCGGTCCGCAAGGATACTCTCCATGTTCGACATCCTGGTTCCACTTGATGAAGTGTGAAGATTAGACGGGAATAGTTTTCAGTCTTGTTTTATTCCCCCGAGCTATTCGTGTGGATCAGTAACTGTCCTCGCTCTGTTTGTTGTAATTTCCCCGTATTCACTTCCGGCTTCTCCAAACCACTGGAGTGATGTCACAGTCATGCGCTCAGGTCAGCGATCGCAGTGATGTCACGACTGGCAAAACAAAGCTGTGTCCCTTCGAAAGTATTAGATGTATCATGTAACAAAATCTTTTGTTTAAAATAATTGGTTACACTTTATTCAACTTCATATGGAAAGACAAGCCTCACTATTTAAATATAAATAGTTTTTATATTAATTAATTCATAGGAAGTAACATTGACCTGTGCAATAGCATCTTCACCCAACAGCTTCGCATGAACGCTGAAGATTTCTGAACTGCTTTATGAGTATTATTTTTCTCTGTCTGGATATTTTCTATCTGCATAGTAAAAAGTATTGAGAAAATAGACTTAAGTAAAAAAAAAAAAAAAAAAAAAAAAAAAATATATATATATATATATACATTTACATTTACATACATATATATATATATATATATATATATATATATATATATATATATATATATATATATATATATATATATATATATAATATTTTATGTAATTCATATAGGGAGGGTTGAATGTGCTTGATTTTGTTAGAGATCGAATACAATTTTCAAGTTGAACTGGAATAAACATTATATAAAGAATAAAGATAAGCAATGGTATACAGCTTGTCTTTATGCTTTATATAATGTTTAATCAAGTTTAATCCAGTTAAAATTTTAAAACATAATATGGAATAATAAAAATGTTAAATATATAAGAATAAGTAAATGTTCTACGACAATTGGGTAAAAATGTATATTTTAATGTTTTTACAAATTGTAAATGGTGAGGGCTATTTATTTACATACTGAATTTTTTAAAGACATTCCGTATTTCAATATCTCCACGAGAAAGGCTAGCATATTTGAAGCAAAACCAGGAGGTTTTTTAAGACTTTTGCAAGGCATCAGTGAAATAGCAATCAACGTTTAAAAAGGAGGTCTTGATAAACGGTGTTAAAATTAATGATATGCAGTAATCCTTTTTCAGACGTTTAATTCATTGCCCTGCAACATTTCATAGCTAATAAATACTTTTGAAATAACCATTTTGAGAATATTAATTGGAGATTGATTTGGACTTATAATAACAAATACTGTATCAATAAAGAAGTTAATGAAATATACTTTAAAATGATACGTATCATTTATCCAACAAACCTAAAAAGATATAGGCCTAAAACTGATCTTTATGTATGTAGCCTACTGTATGTATGTTAGTTTCTTTTGGATTGATGTGGAATATTTATTTAATACGTTCAGTGGAATTAAAATGAAAAATATATTATTTTTTATTATGACAAAAAAAAAAGATATAGACAAGAATCACATTTTTATGTTAAATCTTATAATATACTTGGTAAGTTTCACATAAACAAATGTAAATGTTCTGAATGGATACCCAATATCATCAAAGGCTGACATAAAGATTTATTTTGAAACCTTACAAGGTCTTTCAAGTCGTAAAGCAACCAGAGTTATGGACATTTACAAATAATTAAATTCCTTTTTTTATTTTGACTATACACATATACCATTTTCTGTTATCTTTTTTTCCTCTCTTTTCTTTCTTCTTCCTCTTTAATATGTGAATATATTTTTCTTTAATGTTTTTGTTATGAATGTTATCCTTAATAGCTGATGTTTAATTTTTTATTAATGTTTTATGATGCTATGCAGTTCTTTAGAGCATTATATGTGAAACATTTGTATTTCTCTTAAATGCATGTTACATTGTTGGAAATATAAGCTGTGTATATATAAGGCTAATATACTTTTTGAAAGTTATATTAAACTGTCTGAACAGGGTTCACAAACTTTCTAAATATGTTCACAGTCCATAGGCCTATAGCATTTAGTTTAAGTCAACATTTGAACGGCTTAAAGTTTTTTTTGTTTGGTTTTGTTTTTACATTTGTATAATTTGTACAGATGTTGGTGATATTTGTGTAAGTTGAAACCCAATGCTTAGCCTATTTAAACGTATAATTCGGCAATTTCTCTCTCTCTCAAAACAAATCCTGTAGTCACTAGTGCACAATGAATATATTTATATATCCTCCTGAGACAGTTGTCAGTTTTTTTTTTTTACATCATTACATGGTTTGGAGTATAAGAAACAAATGGCGAAAAAAAAAGTTTTATCAATCTTTTATGATATGTCCAATGTAGAGGACACCAGGAGGCAGTAGGCGAAAAACAGTATGTGACAAAATATCTTAATTCACAGTACTTAGAGTAGGCAAAAAGTACTGGATGGCCTACTTCCAGTGGCCATTCTGAAGTGTGCATACATTAAACACTACAATCCCATGAGGCCACGGGAGAGGATTTATGAATGGCAGTGAAGCGATGTAAATGATGCTGGTAGGTCATATGATAATGAAAACATAGCGAATGTAGAAGGTCCAGATTACATTCATACTAGTAGTGAAATCTCACCATAGGCTGCCATTCAAATTCAATTGTTGATATCAACAATTGATTTTTTACTAGTTGAAATTCTAATTTCACATATCAGAAATACAATTCTTACTAGTAAGTCCTTTATTTTCGATATCAAGAATTCAATTGTCACTAGTTGAAAAGTCTATTCTTGATACCAGCAATTGAATTGCTACTAGTAACAATGTTAATTTTTATATCAATAATTCGATTTTCATAATTCGAGACGTTGGTGTCCATGCCGGAGATGGTGGTGTCCGTGTCGGTGTCTGTTCCGAAGAAGTTGGTGTCCATTCTGGAGAAGGTGGTATCTGTGCCAGAGACGGTGGTCTCTGTGCCGGAGACGGTAGTGTCCTTGCTGGAGACGTTGGTGTCCGTTCTGGAGATGTTGGTGTTGGTCCCGGAAACGTTGGTGCCCTTGCCGGAGACCGTGGTGTCCTTTCCGGAGACGGTGGTGTCTGTGCCAAAGACGGTGGTGTCCATGCCGAAGACGGTGGTGTCCATTCCGGAAACGTTGATGTCCGTGCCGGGGACGGTGGGTGGTGTCCGTGCCGGAGACGGTGGTGTCCTTTCCGGAGACATTGGTGTCCGTGCCGGAGATGGTTGTGTCCTTTCCGGAGACAGTGGTGTCCATGCCGAAGACGGTGGTGTCCATGCCAGAGACGGTGGTGTCCTTTCCGGAGACGTTGGTGTCCTTTCCGGAGACAGTGGTGTCCGTGCCGAAGATGGTGGTGTCCGTGCCAGAGACGTTGGTGTCCTTTCCGGAGACGATGGTGTCTGTGCCGGAGACGGTGGTGTCCTTTCCGGAGACGTTGGTGTCCGTGCCGGAGACGGTGGTGTCCTTTCCGGAGACGTTGGTGTCCGTGCCGGAGGCGGTGGTGTCCTTGCCGGAGACGTTGGTGTCCGTTCTGGAGATGTTGGTGTTGGTCCCGGAAACGTTGGTGTCCTTGCCGGAGACCGTGGTGTCCTTTCCGGAGACGGTGGTGTCTGTGCCAAAGACGGTGGTGTCCATGCCGAAGACGGTGGTGTCCATTCCGGAAACGTTGATGTCCGTGCCGGGGACGGTGGGTGGTGTCCGTGCCGGAGACGGTGGTGTCCTTTCCGGAGACGTTGGTGTCCGTGCCGGAGATGGTTGTGTCCTTTCCGGAGACAGTGGTGTCCATGCCGAAGATGGTGGTGTCCGTGCCAGAGACGTTGGTGTCCTTTCCGGAGACGATGGTGTCTGTGCCGGAGACGTTGGTGTCCGTTCTGGAGATGTTGGTGTTGGTCCCGGAAACGTTGGTGTCCTTGCCGGAGACCGTGGTGTCCTTTCCGGAGACGGTGGTGTCTGTGCCAAAGACGGTGGTGTCCATGCCGAAGACGGTGGTGTCCATTCCGGAAACGTTGATGTCCGTGCCGGGGACGGTGGGTGGTGTCCGTGCCGGAGACGGTGGTGTCCTTTCCGGAGACGTTGGTGTCCGTGCCGGAGATGGTTGTGTCCTTTCCGGAGACAGTGGTGTCCATGCCGAAGATGGTGGTGTCCGTGCCAGAGACGTTGGTGTCCTTTCCGGAGACGATGGTGTCTGTGCCGGAGACGGTGGTGTCCTTTCCGGAGACGTTGGTGTCCGTGCCGGAGACGGTGGTGTCCTTTCCGGAGATGTTGGTGTCCGTGCCGGAGGCGGTGGTGTCCTTGCCGGAGACGTTGGTGTCCGTGCCGGAGACGATGGTGTTCGTTCCGGAGACAGTGGTGTCCGTGCCGGAGACGGTGTTGTCCGTGCTGGAGACGTTGGTGTCCGTGCCGGAGACGTTGGTGTCCTTTCCGGAGACATTGGTGTCCGTGCCAGAGACGTTGGTATCTGTGCCGGAGACAGTGGTGTCCTTTCAGGAGACGTTGGTGTGCGTTCCGGAGACTTTGGTGTCCGTGCCGGAGACTTTGGTATCTTACAAAGATTTGAATTTTGGCGCAATTTTTTCTTTAGAGTGTTGATATGGCATCTAGTAAATATAGTTTCATCATGCTAGCATGTTTGGAAATGTTTAAATCAAGGGTGTTACAACTAGCCCCGTGTTAGGTTGTGCCCCGCTCTCCCAGTTCTGGGCTGTTCCAGCCCACTTTAACCCCTGCATACTACACATAGGCAACTCATATATAGAACAAACTTTTTTAGCAGTTGTGAAGTAATTACTTATTCAATAAGTTGGCTACCTACTCAAGAGAGTGTGCAATTTCAGATGCATCCCAAGACTCAGTTAATAAGAAAATGAAAACAAGACTTTATAACCAAAACAATGTTTTTTATATTACATTTTTATATACAGTAGCCTATACCTGTCAATTTTTAGGTTCCAGGCTTTTTTTTATTATAACTTCTCTATAAAACAGATACAAGAATAGGTAATGTTGGTAAAAGATGTTTATATTTTACATTTTGTATGTGACTGCATTTAATAGGCGTTTGATGTAAATCAGGGTTTTCAGGACTTCGACAGCTCCAGGAAACTTCCACCTGAACCAAACTATGCACAAAGACATGCACAACTATGAAAAATATTAGAGAATGATTTGATTTACTATTTTACTTTTTAAACATGGCCAAAAATGGGGTTGCCCATTATATACAATGTATCTATCCATTGTCTCTAATTTGCATTTTAATGTGTTCTTTGGGTGATGTAATGAAAAAAGAAGTAGCTATAATAATGAGAGTAATAACTTGCCAACATTTTCATAATATTTCACAGAAATATTGATTTATAATATATTCCCTATTCACTTATGTCTCCCTAAAATGCCTGATAAGCATGTCCAGGTGTCCTCTACAGTGGACATGTATGAAACTGATTCATGTCTCATAACAGAATGTCATATTCTGATTTGAAACCTCACAATTTTTTTTTTTTTTTTTTTTGGAGATGTTCATTTACGACAAGCAATAATGTAAAAATAAATCAGATTTAAATGATAATTACAAAATATTATCATAGTCCCATAAGAGGTAATCTTTAGTAATTCAGTCAATGTAAGACCTATTTAAAGGGGTGGTTGAATATGATTTCACTTTTCTAACTTTAGTTAATGTGTAATGTTGCTGTTTGAGCATAAACAACATCTGCAAAGTTATGACTCTCAAAGTTCAAAGCAAAGGGAGATATTTTATTTTTTAAAAATCGCTTTTTAAGGACTACAGCAAATG